>NW_003303725.1:1269211-1290628 GCF_000142945.1 Phytophthora infestans T30-4 | reverse complement strand
GGCAGCAATAATCAACTGGAAGCTCTTGTCGAACCAGTGATTGGTGCCGTCGCCCATGAGGAACGTGCTGCTCACTTCCTCGGGCGTTGCAGGGGACTCGTGCTCCAAACACACGACGAACAGCGCACTATCGATCTGTTCTAGACTCGCCTTGTTAACACCACTGGCTTCTAGCGAGTACTTGAGAGTCTCCACCCACGCCCAGAACATGTCCTCACAAGAACTCCATGTGGGACAGTTCTCGGGCATAACCCAGGGGTATCCCCAAACAGGATAGAGACCACCCCGGGTCTCGGGCTTCTTACGACAAGTCGTGAAGTCCTTAAGGTGAATGCGGTGTGGCGCGAGAAGCACACACCGAGCAGCCTCCACGTTGTCGACGAACAACTGTTCTTTCTGAACAAGGGCTCGTTCATAGATGCCCCTAGAAGTGTGGCCGCCCACAAGGCCACGAGGAGCGACGAGAAGCTCTAAGAAGAGGTCAGCCCCAGAGCTCTCCTCGGGAGGCCAATACCCTCTTGAGTTGATGGCAGCTCCCTGGCTGACGGGTGCCGCCACCGAACCCCCACGCACACGCTGGGCAGCTTGGAAATCCTCCTGCTGCTGGTCGAGGTCATTCGAGACCTCCCGGGGCTCAACAATGGCACCCTCCTCTTCCTCTTCTTCCTCCTTCTCCTCCTCTTCATCCGAGGAGCCGAAGATACTCCGATAGGAGCGACGAGTCTCCTTCTCCTCGCGGAGTGGAGACTTAGAGGCAGCATTCTTCTTTGAGGGCTTGGCGCCTTCGGCTTTGGAGGCCTTAGCACGCGCAAGACCCTCGGCAAGCGAGAGACGTTTGCGAGGACTCCCTTCCTCATCGCCACCGGCTTTGGGAGTGCCCTTAGCCTTAACGGCCGGACTCTCAGAGCGCACAGAGGTCCTGGGACTGTGATCACCGTGATCACTAGCGGACGACTGCACGCTGTCTTCTTTGTGCTCACTGAGCACTGGGCTGTGCCCTCCCACAGAGCCCGCAGGAGCATCATGAGTGCTCTCGGACTCGGCATCGTCCTCACTGCCCGAGTTGAACTCACGTTCTACGAACCGAGGGTTCGGACGATTGTCTGAAGACGAGGGCGACGGACTGCGGCGCCTGCTTGCGCGCTTGTCCGCAGCCGCGTCACCCGAGGATCCGATCGCCTCGGAGGCCACCTGAGTATCCTCCTTAAGTGCAGAGCCTTTGCCGTGAGGCTTAGTGCTCTTGGCCTGCGCCTTACCGGCTGCAGCCTTGGAGCGTGTCTTAGCACCGCTCTTAGCAGTGCCACGAGGCATGTTAACGGTCGAAGTGGAGACCTTGACGAAGAGCGCACAGGTTGCTGCTCGAGGCTCTAACTGTGAAGTGAGCCTCCGCCGCGCTCGCGCGGCCGAGTCGATGGTTTTCGACTTTGAGAATGAGAGTTTGTGACGAACATCTCTTCATTCTGATTGGTCGGTAAACCGAACCTAAGTGGGGGAGGATGTAACGGGGTACGTAGCACTAAGTGTACCCTGGTTACATGAAGTGTGACACTTCACACTTCAGGAGTATGACATGTCATACTCCGGGATATTTGGTACAAGGTACCAAGGTCATTCAAAACCAACCATTGGTTTTATGACATTGCATTTCTATAGGTAACTGATAGTTTGTATTAACCTCAAACTTAACCTACCTATAAATATACTCAGTTTACAATCTACCTTATTTAGGTCACTTCGCCCTCTTTAATTGAAGAGGGGACCTGTGAACTGCCGTTCACTGAGAGTTTGTATACTCTCGGAAGATAACTTCCTCTAGCGCAAGGTGCTGTGTGACTCCGTCACATGCACGGTCCAAAGAGACCCGAAGACGCTTGAACGGGCGCATCGAAGAAAAATTAAAAAGTGAGCTCAGAAAATACCGTCTAGTTAATGTCGTCAATACAATGCACAGATCACTACCTGCTCTTTCACTGGAACAAACGTCAGCTTATTACAGTCAGCAATTCGTAGCAACCCTATTACTGCAATATATTGTCGACAATTCAAACAATAGATCGCAAATAATTTCATTTCAAAGAAGGCATAAACAAAGAAACCCCTAGAATATATTTGATCCCCCTCAATAAAAAATAGCCTTTTTGATAATAGAAAAAAATATTTTCTTAATTTCTCCGAATGCATCCCGATTTTTAGTCAAGTGGTTTCCATTTCCGCCTTGCAAGATGTAAGCAATGTTGTTCTTGATAAACTTGTAGAGTCTCTCCATTGCGACAGCTCCTCTCTTTAAATTGATAGCATCGAGATATGTTCTTACAATCGAAGATTGGCGGCAATTCTCCTGTTTCGTAGTAGATATGAAGCTTCGGAAAATGAGGAACAGTAACGTCATCACCTTTCTTATCTTTCTTTTCTTTATTTTCCTTGATCTCCTTCGGTTCATATTCTGCTTTCCACTTGTTGTATTCAATTGGATTAGCTGCATCAGCAATATAAAACTCTGTCAATTCAGGATGTTACACGTTTCCCAATCGTTAAACACTCTCAATGCGGCAGCTTAATCAAACCGATCTGTCATTGTCTGTAGAATACACAAATAAGTTTTACGCATCAGACCAAGATCGACGTGTTGTTTCTTGTATAGCATACTTGCCAAGTTCCAAGTATTATTGTTATCATTGAACCATGACCACTTCATCAAACAACACAGGTCGTATAGACGATGATCGTAGATCTTTTTTGAAACGCAGTTTTGAGCAACATCCAGCTCGTCAATCATGATTGGTATGTTGATCATCATCTGCTCGCTCTTACAATAGAAATGTCTTAGGATTTTGTTGCCTTTTTGAACGTAAAAGCAATAGCGATATCCACCAAAGTACGCATTGCTGTCTATCATTTCGATCCTTTAATATCCAAGTTCTTGCTAGCAATGTATTCGTTGAACGCTCCGATGACATCCATGGTCTAAAAAAAAATCTTAAACGTCGAACTGCTTTACTTTGCCCGTTTCGATGTACTGCTCGAATACCCGTTTCGATGTACTGCTCGAAGAAGAACTCGTTTTCTGCCTCTGCGATCTCTACTGCGTAATCATTCGAATTTTTTAATTCCGATTTCGAACTTTGACCCTCTTTATACCACGCTATCCGCGATCACCGGTGCGATAATCGACTCATCCAATTCTGGAACTTTGCTTACATCGATATTCGAGATTTCGACGGGCTTGATCGCCAATGGGGCTGGCGTACGAGCAGCATCAGCAATAGCTGGGGTATTTGGTTGAGGCGACATTTCTTCTATCATATTAGTCTCTCCGACAATAATTTCCTCTCGATCAATAATAATCGCGTGCTTGCCGCATCGCTCTTTGTTGCGAGCAAGCTTACACTGCTCCACGTTGCTTTTAATAAAGTTGCACATTTTTCGTATATGTATGACTATGGTTATGTTTGTATATTCTATATAGACTTCGCTTAAGATGGACTCATCACTTATTTATGTATGGAATTTTCAGCAGCCTACGCGTTATCGTTCATAATTGTTTTTATGATGTCTGACTACTACAATCCTGTAGTATTTACACATTAGCGGACTCATAACTTTTTTTATGATGTCTGACTACTAAAATTCCGCACTATTTACACATTAGCGGCATGTGTGATTATTTTGTATTCTTTATCGAAACAGGGGGGTGTTGCTATGTTTCGATACACTTAGATGATTGCTGTGGGCGGCATTGTGTCCGGCTTGCGTCCACTTTTATGTCCATCTTTCTTTCAGCGATAGCAGCTTTAGATCAATCTATATATCTCAGTGTCCAGGTGTCTATCTTTTTTTTGTTTTTTAAAGAATATTAAAATAAGTAAAATGGGGTATTGGGGGTAAATTTAAAAAACATTTAATTC
The DNA here is from genome assembly GCF_000142945.1 of Phytophthora infestans T30-4. Lineage (NCBI taxonomy): Eukaryota > Oomycota > Peronosporomycetes > Peronosporales > Peronosporaceae > Phytophthora > Phytophthora infestans. The sequence goes on along the minus strand of NW_003303725.1, from coordinate 1,286,723 downwards.
TAAAATGGATTTCTTCCCCACGCTGGGCATGCCCCGCATTTATCTGAGTTCATAACATTAGAAGTGTTCATAACTGATATCGTTGCTTCTGATAACTACTACGTAGTAGAATCAAGGGGGCACCTTATCTGATCTGAGTGACGACGCTGGTACGGTGATTGTCATTTCAGAGGTTTTGCATGGGTGCATTTAAATAATGAAACTGTGCGACGACGCCGGGCAGCAGGATAGGAGCGAGCGTAGCACGCAGGTGGCCGATGAGTTCACCAGCGCGTAACTCTGATGGACAAGTCCAGATGCCGATAGCGCCAGGGAACGCGGGCACATTTCCAGGTGCGAGTCCAGCGGGAATGACGACTGCAGACGGGTTGACGCTCATAGCCTGTAGGTTGAAGATAACTGTTGGTGGATCGAGCAGCTTCGCGAGCGCGGGATACTTCTTGCCCAGCTCGTCAAGCAGATGCATGATCTTTCGCCCAAGGTCGATCGCGCGACCGTCGACTTGATGGAGCGTGCCAATGCCCTGCATGAACGACAGCAATGGCCATAACTTGAAAAGATCCTTGTCGATGGTGCAGATCATCACGTCTTCGGGGAAACAGTCTCGCCCGGCGGCCTCGATCTCTTCGCCCGTCTTCCAGACAGCGCCACTTGGTTGAAGACAGTCATCACGGCTGAGGCAGTGCTCTCGTGCGTCAACCTACAGATAAAGTTAGAGAACATCAAAGACCGAGGTTCCATAGGTGGCGGCAAGTAACACCCACATACCTTCTCGAGGCGCTTGATGAGTTGAACGAATTTGCCTTTGATCTGTAAGCTCAGATAGCTATTGGGAGGCGCATGCTGCACAAGGAAGATGCAGCGCTCGATGACGTCTTCGTCGGTGAGATCTCCAGCGCGGTTGAACTCGCTGAAAAACGTAAGTGTTTCGGCCTCAGTGAGCTTGGCGTTTCGCGGGATATCTCGCCAGCGGCGCTCAGAGACCTGAACTCCGAGACTTCTTGCGTCTCGCGGTTCCTCTTCCTCCATGTCGTCCTCCTCATGACCGCTGCGTACCCGCTTCATCGCCCCTGCTCGTCGTCCGCACCACCCGCTTTGTGCTGCTGATCGTATGGAGTATATCCTTTTCGCCTCCTCCTTCGCATATAAGAGCACCGAGAGTACCCCTAGACACCCTACTATTAATACATGTACATGAATGCACAGACTATCTATGAACAATTTGTAATAAAAGAAATTAACAAAAAAAAATTAAGGGCATTAAAAATCCAAGCTTCAAATCACCAAAAGTCCCTTCGAGTCTTTTGAGAGCTACCGGTACCATACTTTATAAAATAAAGTAGCTTTCTCCAAACAAGGCAGGTGTATCACCACGTGCGATAACGCAAGTGCAGACATGCAGTCGGAGCATGCACGACCGAAGTACAGTATGTCCAATTCGGGCATACTTCGGTTGAATGTCAAAAAAATACTTACCGGTACATGTATTGCAATACTTGTAGCATAAAAAATACCGGCATGAGAGTGAGTGCGCTACACGGGTAGAGGAAAAATGACAAAACATGGTGTGATCCAGATAAACAGGACAAAAAAGACTTATTGTGACAAAATATGGCTGCTCGAAAACTTTTATCTTTCTTGGAGGCAGGACATTACCACACCAGGTTTTGTCATTTTCATGGTGGGCCTTACATAAGCAACGTGTTCGTTGGTTGGGTCCTCGTTGACGTAGTAGTAGAAATTCAGGACCATAGGCCGCGAAGAGTGTCTGCGCTGAGTACGGAGATTCACCGACTCACTCCTTTCTTGAGGACATCACGGTGTTGTTTCTTATAGTACCGCACTCGCTCGCGCTCATTTTTCTTTAGGCGCCGTTGCTCTTGTCTCTTTCGCACTGCAGTTTTACTGCACGAAAACTTCTTCTTCCGGTGTATCTTCAGTGCGTTGGGTGACAAAAGCCTTTTCTTGCAAAGATGGCATACTGCTGTCCTTTCCTCGCGCGTGCCATCTTTTCGAATGACAAAGGTTTCCCAGAGAAAACGCATAGTCCCATGGTTGTACCTCTCATATTTTAAAATAAGCCAAATATTTCTTAATAAATAGATGTAAAATTTGAGTCAAAACCGTTTTGGGGCAGAAATCTGCAAAAACATACCAGAACCTTCAAAATATGGCAGGAGGTAAAACCAAGTTTTGTTTTTGCTTCTGCGTCCTATGACTTAAATATCACCACAATTTGACATATAAACCTTTCCGTCGCCGACGCTAGTTACTTTTCAGGTACATGTAACACCATATTTTGTCACAATAAGTTTTTTTGTCATGTTTATCTGGATCACACCATGTTTTGTCATTTTCCTGGTTGGGAGAAGTTTGTGGTCGAGTGTTGGTGCAGCGGACACGGTTGAGCCTTGGTTACAAGGAGAACCAACAGTACATGTAATTAACATAAGTTACGAAACCAGTTAAGGTCAGGGCTATTTTTTCAGGACAACGTGAATACCGCTAACAAGGTATTTAAGTAAAAAGTGTTTGCGGCTTTACTTGAAAAAAAAAAACTAGTGTTGAACGGGGGCATCGTTTAGTGTGATGCCGCATCAGACTAAAACAAAGTGGCAGACGGTCTACAACACACCCCTCCACAACATAAAGAAGCCACCCGCAAGCTTTCATATGAATAAAATTTGCTGGTGGAAAGTTGCTGTCTTTTGATTCTAATTGAGCATTGAGCATTGTGGTTGCGGAGATAGTAATATCAGACCTGTGGCTTCCCACGGAGGAAATACCATCGGTCAGTAGAAAACTACTGATCTGTCCCCAACGCGGCGCTGCCTGCACAACTACTGATTTCACAGCTACTGGGGTGCTGTTAAGTTCGCATTTGCATTTTCTTTTAGTGCTGCCTCGTTTGGTGTTAAGTTCGCATTTGCATTTTCTCTTAGTCCTGCCTCGTTTGGTCTATCAGTCTCTGACTCCGGCGCGTTGGCTGCTCGCGACGCTGGGTTCGTCTTCCCCGCGTAGATTGATAGACCCAGACGAAATTGACTGACTCGTGTTCGAACACCATCTTTAGGCGCGCTGGCACGTTGGTACTTGGCTCCCACGTCAACTCTGTGTACCCCACCCATTGAATAAGGTAGTATACGAAGTTATTGACCCACCGTTTGGCGTATATTCTTTCTACCTCGAAGAGCTAAGCATTGTCTCCTCTACGAGCTCGGCGCTCGTTTGCAAAAAGACCTCCTCTTCTACTGACAACGTCACGTAACCCACCACCTATGGACGATGCACGCTCGGCGTCCAGCTCTCGGTCGACTTCTTTCGGTATGCTAGCTTCTCTGCTTAGACGAAGCTGCCAAAAGGAGCTGTCCAAACGTCGCTGGATCGTTCGGGCGTGACGCTGTCGGGGGTTGAGCGGAGGCATCGACCAAAATGGCGAATGCCACCGAAGTGCACTCCACAAAAACAACCATATAAATAAAGGCGTTTTGAGCAGCTAAAAAATAGTACACAGAAATAACATGTTGACGTTGAAGTAGCTGGGTACACGACGTATCCAACTGGTTACTCTCAGGGTACGTTAGTAGAGTTCTATCTACTCACAGAGATTGACTCCCCAGTCCGTTTGCTGCTGATATTTATTGAGAGTGAGGATCAGTAAGATAATCTATTGGAAAGAAATACCTTAATTATTAATCAGCATGCAACGATTGCAATTGTTTGTGTCGTTAGTTTCCTTAAAGTTTGAGCCTATTGGGTGAATTGTAAATGGAAAAGTCGTCCCTACAAAGCATTTTTTTGCTTTTTTACGTGCATGTTTCGGATGTGGTCCCGGTTTCTTACCTCTTTTGCCAATTCGCTCGGGCTCCGGTGCTAGTTGTGGTATCTTTGTTTGCGGGTTGGTTACGAGGCTTTCTGTCGTTGGCCACGGGAGAAACTTAAACGTGTAGGTATCCTTGAAGTGCCCAATTGAAAGCCGTTGTGCGTCGTACAGTTCTTCAAGTCTCATACCATGTTTGGTAGCTGCACAAATCGCGTGTACACAGGGAAATTGTTCGTCCTCCCAATTTCCACAAGTGCCCAATCTGCTGCTTCATTTCTTTTATCAGACATCAATTGGCCGAGTTTATAAGCAATACAGGTTAAACGCATCAAGCGGTTTTGAGCTGCGCAGATCTTTCCCCATCCAATTATTGGCTTGTTCGGAGATGTTTGAAGTAATTTCATCGTATGTTGACAGGCCAAATTTCTCGAAGAACTTATACTTAACCCAGTTTTCAGTGGGAAGCACTAGTCTCTGTTCGGTACCGCTCGGTGTGATTACCTCAGTCTTCTTAGTGAGGTATTCTGGGACTTCTCAATTTGAAATCTCCAACTCGTTCATGTACAAGTTGTAGTCATTTTCACAGTCGGAACGAGCGATAGAGCAGATTGTTGCTCTGTCCTTGAAGAGAGAGTTCTATGGTGGCTCTGGTGATATTATCCATGATATGGCGGAGGCAGAAGCCGGTGTCCAGCGGATGGGAAAACTTCGGCAACTGCAGAAATAAGACCCCTTTGACGATCAGACAAAATCGTGATTCTCTCTACTTTAATTGCATCTTTGACTGCCCTCAAAAACCAAACCCAGTTGTCGTAATTTTCGGTTGGTACCAGAGCAAAACCCAAAAGGTATGATATGATTGTTGTAGTCCTTTGTAGTGGCAACAAGAAAAACCCCTCGCTTGTTCATGTCTTCCTGTAAATGAGCGCCATCAAAACTAATCAAATTTTTAGTCATACTCACAATGTGGGCGCCTGCGTTCGGGACAATGCAAGCACGCTTGAAGGTCACGCCATCGCTCTCGCTCTCATATCGCCACAAGGAACCGGGATTCTTACTTGCCAGAAGCTCCAAGTACGACTTCAATTTTTGGTAGCTCTCGAGTAAATCTCCATGCAATTTTTCGTCCAGGTCCTGCTTGATCCTAGAAATCGAAGATTTGCTGACATTGATGCCCTTCCCTTTAAAAAACTTCTGCACAGCTTTCCCTGAAAGAGTTGAAGTTGAGTTGGCATGAGCTGGCAGAATTTCACGTGCTACTACAGCCGATAGTTGAGCTTCACGGACAGACCGGTTCCTTTTCGCCTTTTTTTCACGAGGGATATTTCCCTCCGCGAGTGGTTTCTGAGTAGATCCAATGTTTTTGAGATGGTTGTGGGCGAAGTTGGCTTGAGTAATCTTCCATACCCCATTCTTTCCGTGTACATTGATGAAGAATGGGCAGCTTAGATCTTTTGCCGGGGTAACTTTATCAAAGAACTCCATGCCATTTAGTTTTTTGCAGACGTACTTCGCGTTTCCTGAGTTGTTTGGCTTCACACTCGAAGATTGTACAATCAACTGGAATCCACATACCGTTGCAAAATCGTCACATGTTGCCCTTGCTGCTTTTTGTGTTGGAAACTCAGTGTCTGCAATATTGGTTCGCGTCGCGTATACTCCCCCATACTTTTGGATGGAGCGGTCTGAGGTATCAACTTTTGCGTCTTCCCTCAAAACACCCATGCTTATAGCTGTAGCGATGTCAGAAAGATCTACCACGAAGGGAGAACTCCCATAATTCGGAGGCGGCTTTCGAGGCATGGTACGCTTAGGGCAAAAGCGGTTTTGCTGAAGGCAGCAGAAATGTAGCTATGATTAGAGTTAGGTACGGATCGAACTTAATCATTTTCTACTGATTGCCGTCTTTTCTGCGCCGCGTTGGGGACAGATCAGTAGTTTTCTACTGACCGATGGTATTTCCTCCTTCCCACGCCGCCACGCACGCGAGGATTAGCAAGTTGGCACGAAAAAGCGCCAGCAGGAGTGTGATAACGCCTCGTTGTAGATGTCTGATGATGGAATTCCAGGAGTCCTGGCAGAGCGCATCAAGGCGCTAAAACTACAATACACGTATCAGTGATAATGCCTACATTTGCTCCAGCGAGTTCAAGCAGTTTAATTAATGTGCTCGTTTTTATGAGAATTGCTCGTCGAAAGATTAAAAGTGGATGTTGAAGTGCCCTTCGTAACGGCTCAAATAGCTTGGATTCACTATGGTGAAGGAATTATGTCTAGCCAATCGCATCAGTCTCTCCCGGGTGATGTCATTTCCCGTGTCACTGACATCAGGCGCCGCCCTTGCAACTGGGAACAGATCCGCTCCCTCCCTTGCAGCTTGCAAGTCACACTTTGTATTTGGCAACCTCCAATCCAAGTTCTAGCTCTTCAACTCTTCCTACTCACATCCACAATGGTCAAGTACGTGCTCACGGGTGTTGGCGGCAACATTGGCGGCCACGCGGCTGACCACGCTGTCGAGATCAAGAAGCCCGAGGACGTTCTGGTGCTCACCAGCTCGGACGTTTCCAAGCTCAACCCCGAGCGCGTCGCGGCCTGGAAAGCCAAGGGCGCTATTGTCGAGCAGGCTGACTACCTCGACGTGGACAGCCTCAAGAAGGTGTTTGAGGGCGCAGAAGCCATCGCCTTCATCTCGACGTGGCTCATCGGTGACGGGCGTCGTGGCCAGATGAAGAACTGTATTAAGGCTGCTAAGGAGACGGGTGTCAAACGTGTGTGCTACACTTCGTTCGTGGGTGCCGGATCGGACAAGCCTAACGAGGAGGTGCCGTTCCTACCCCAGGACCACCAGTTCACCGAGCAGCAGATCTACGCGTCGGGTCTGGACTACAACATCCAGCGTGACTACCTGTACCAGGACAACACGCCTCGCTTCTTCGCTCAGTCGTGGCACTTCACGGAGGACCGTTGGCTCTCCAACAGCCACGACGTTCCCGGTGCGTACGTCGCCATCTCGGACTGTGGTCGCGTGTTCGCTGCTCTGCTCCTTGGCAAGCAGGAGAAGAACACCGTCGTGGAAGTAACGGGCCCCGAGGCCGTCACGGACCGCGACATGTTCGAGTGGATGAACTCGATCAGCGGCTACAAGGGCCAGTTCGTTGACTTGCCCGATGAGGAGCTTCGTGCCTACTGGCTCGGCCGTGGTCTGCCCACCGACGTGTACGGAGACTTCTCCAAGCTCCCTATGAAGCTGTGTATCGGCGACCTGCTGTGCTGCGGTGAAATGCTGGCCAACGGCTCCATGAGCAAGGTGACGGACACAGTTGAGCGTCTGACTGGCCGCAAGCCTCTGGGCTACAAGGAGAATTTGCTCCAGTACAAGGAGATCTTCCCCAAGAACCAATAAGTCGTTCCGTTAGATTAGCGCAGTACTAGCGTTCAACACTCTATCGCGTGCTGTAAACACGTCAATGAAGTCAGTTTATGGAAAATTTTAGAGCTCGAAACATTTACTTTCATTCCTTCCTTCTAACTCGAACTCTAACAGGGTCACGCACATACAACTACGACTTCTTTTCGTCTTGATCTCATTTCATTCGATAGGGTCGAATGGGTACACCCAAGGGTGTGAAGGCCCACTCTCCAGTGTCCGTATCGTCGTCGTCTTCTTCTTCCTCTTCAATCAAGTCGCTCTCGACGACAGACTTGGACTGTTGATAGGGCTCCTGCGATTGAGACGATGGCTGGGCTTGCGTCGTGAGCTGCGAAATAGTGGCTGTATCGGACTGCAACCGTCTTCTCCCTTGGTTCGATCGGGTCTTTTGCAAAGCCGGAGGGACGGGAAGGCCAGCTTTGCCAAGACACATGAAGCAGATGTGCATAGGCACAAGACCCACAGCGTGCAGATCGACCTGCTCTTTCGAGACACAGGATCGGCAGACCACGTGTCCGCACGAGTGACAGTTCACTCGATTCGACAGAACTTGGAACGCCTTGTGGCACTCTTTGCAGCTCTTGGCAGAGAGTTTGGACAACCACTGGGTTTTCATGACGAACGTCCGCGAGTCGAGATTCTTGCGACGGAAGTGCGAGCACAGACGCACGAGGTTATCGCCAAACCGCTCCATCAACAGGCGAGCAGTGAGGCCCGGCGCCCAGCCGCCAGGCTCTAGTCCGACCATGTACACAATCTTCGTGTAGTTCTGTTCGTTGTTCGATGACGACCGTCTACCTGAACGACGAAGGAAAAAGCCCGATCGAAACATTGTACTGGGCTCGAGACCTGGCTTGTTACTCGCTTCAGCAAACTCCGGGTCGTCGATGGAATCCCACAGACAGTAGCCGATAGTAGATCCGTCTGCTTGGTGGATAATATCCGTGGCCACTGCAAGGCAAACCTCTCGGTTTACCATTAAACCAGGCGCCTGGTAGCTGGAGTATCGAACGTACATAGAGTTCATAGGTCGTTTTTCCGTTGGTCGACGTAGAACTGACAGGACTCGAGCTTCCAGCAGACTGTCGGACAACACGCGGTTGTTCCGTACCACGGAGTCGGCGTCGGGTACCACGAAGAGTTTCATAATCTCGTCCACCGTCGCGTGCGAGTGGCTCACGCAACAGAAGCGCGTCTGTCCGGGTTTGACGCTGCTCTCGTCCATAAAGTATGAAATATCCTTCTTACGAAGCTTGGGTTTCCACTGCACGCTGCTCGAGTTATCCGACAGCATCGACGCCATCACGTACTGCACAGATTCCGTCATGCGGTTGATTATCTCGCGACGACGGACAGGCGACAACTCAATGTACGTGTCAGTACTGCTGGAACTACCGCTACTGGCCGATTTATCGCTATGGTGCCTCGAAATCTTCTGTGACGAGCGCGGGGGCTGCACAGGAGAACCGCTGCCGGGTTGCATGGAGCGCTCTCGGCCAGCAAGAACCTGTCGGCGAGGCTGGCTTGCTTCAGTACCACCGGAATCAGTGCCGACCGGGCGTGACGGACGCAGAGGCCGGTCAGACTGTCGACGGGGCTGTCGACCATCTTGACGCTGGTTCAGAGCTAGCTGGGGGTCTAAGAAGTGTCCGAAGGCCTCACGCCGTTCAGGGTTTTGTCGTGGAGGCCGAATCTCGTGTTGCGAATGTCGTCGAGGTGCCTCTGGAGTCTGCTGAGTCGACCGAGGCTGTCGCTGGCTCACTGGCTCATGTCGACGCGAACCCCTTCGCTGGGATGGCCGTATATCTTGCTGTATCGGCCGTGAATGCTGCTGCGACGGCTGTGGGGGCTGTTGTGGCGGTCTTTTGGTCCGTTCGAGCGGCTTCTTGGTCTGCGGAAAGGCACCGGAGGTCTGGTCGAACGGCCGAAGAGTTTCCTCAAAGTTGGTGGCGCTTTGGTTTGCAGTCTGCCGCGACGGCTTCGAGACTAGCTTGGCGCTGCTGCTCACTCCCCAGCTTGTGGCCGTTGGAGACGTTGTCCATCCGTCTTGGGCGGCGCTCATGGTCTCCCCTGCGGATCACGGTCTGTGTGCTGAGACAGCGGATTCGCTTGTGAGCATGATGATGAAACCGATCAGAGCAGCTTGCTCTTTTCCTGCGGATGTGCTGTCCAGCGAGCGTCAAGATGCAACGCTAGACAAGGCAACTTGCCTTAGGCAAGCTGTCTGCAAGCTAAGCTAGCACAGGCGCCGCCAAGCCCCTACTGAAGTTGTTGTCAACCTTTCGGAGAGACTTCCGTCTACTGTACCACTAAGTTGGATTCTCCAACCAGCAGAAGTGCACTAAGACATGCGGTGCTCACGTCTCCTTTGATGCTCGATTGACACTTCCACCCAGCAGATGGTATCCATTACACTGTCCAATTTTAATATAAGTACTTTAAACAGTGTATTCATGTCTATCGGTGTATCTCTGTATCGGTACATGTATCACTTGGCAAGTACCGGTACTGTACATGTACGACTTGCAAGGTTGGGTGATTTAATCAACAGCGTTCATCATCACCTGTTGAATCGACAGCGCTCTCCCGATTACCCCACCTGTATCCCGAGAAAGACCAGCACGTATTCGGTAAACAAACTTTGTTTCAAGCCGTTTTGGAGAGAGTTTACGGCAAACTATCTACGTCGCCTCTTTGAAAAGGGCGGACTCAACCATAAAGCACCCCAGGAACAGAGCGCGATAGGTTACATCCCATGCTTTGCGCTCGTGTGGTGTCCAACACAATTGGTGGCAAGATCCTTTTTTTTAAAAATACTTGTATGTAAGGTATGATTACCAGTACCAAGGTACCAGCCCGCAGAGCCATATCAAGGAGATGGCAACAAGAACATGTACAAGTACTCTCAATAAAGGACGTCGTAATACAGTAGAATATTTGAGAAGTATTCCTTAGAGAGCTACTCCTTCCCGTCGTGTTATAGCAGCTGCATGTGCCGGGCTGAAAGATCATCATGCTTTCGGCCGAAGCTTTCTGTAGGACACCAACGATCGGTTGGGCTATCCAAATAGCTATGTGAAAGGGAAATTGAAATCAAAAACGGCTCCTTAAAATACCAGTTTTGAGATTGTAAGAAAAAAAACGATCTATCTATGCCAAACTCACGCTCCGAAAGTTTTGAAATGCCCAAAGTATAGGCGTGGGATTTGCGTTTGCGCGCTTTTGTGGCTTCCACAAGTTGGGCGTGTGGCTTGACTCAAGCCGATTGAATGCCGTTCCCTTCACTGAGCCGTTGGCCGTGAATCGATATTCTTGGCCACTCTTCTTTATCTTTCCTGGGGCGGATTGCATGCTCTTGGAAGGTGATCTTATCTATCTATAATAGCATTACCCCTAATGTTTTAGTAACTTAGTTAAACTATTAGTAATACAGCTCAACGTGGATAGCAGCTCTCAGTCGAATGGATACTTCCCTACCGATCATTGTCATGGTTGTGATCATGCCCCGGCACGCATCCTACTGCAGTAAGACGAAAGGCTATTCCGACAAAACGAGAGAACCAGAAGTCGAGCATAAACCTCTCAACATGGTGAAATTTGGCACAATGCAAATGGCTTTCCTCGTACAACCGGTATTGATAGGCCATCAAGTTGAGCAGGATACGAAAAGCTCGACTGTGAAATCCATTAAATAAATCGCGAAAACAAATAAGTCACAATACCGGTATATTTGTAAGATACTACTATTAATACATGTAAGCACAAGTAGTACTACATTGAATCTACATTTCCTTTTCAAAACGCGTTGTTGGCTGCTGCTATTTGATTGGCTTGCTGCTTTTACTGTAGTAGCTCTTTGCTTTGAAGTACTTGTAATAATACATGTACCTAGAAATGCTTCTAAGCACCGGATACAAACCTTCACGATGTTCTATTGACTCATTCGACAGATATACACAACTACACAATCACAGACAACTTCGATCGTTGTTCTAGACATCTAAACATACGCCGCCATCCGTGACGGTCGAACAGGGACTCCCATGGTCGTAATAGCCCACTCGCCGTCATCCGTGTCCTCGTCGCTACCCACATCGGTGTAGACGACAGAGATGGTTTGTCGAAATGCACTGGCGGTCTCCGACTGATGGCGTCTTTGCCTCAGACTCGCACGAGTCTTCCGAGTCGATGCAGGAGCTGGAAGTCCAGCCTTCTCGAGGCACCAAAAGCAGACGTGGATAGGGACGAGACCAACGGTATGCACCTCTACCGATTCCTTGGAGACACACGGACGACACACAACGTGACCGCACGCGTGGCAGTTCACACGATTCGAGAGCACTTGGAACGTCTTGTCGCACTGTTTGCAGCTCTTGGCCGCGCACTTGGACTCCCACTCCGTCTTGATGACGAAAGTACTCGGATCCAGATACTTTCGACGGAAATGAGTGCGCACACGCTCGAGCGTTGACCCGTGCTTCTCCATCCGAAGCCGAGCCGTGAGTCCAGACGCCCAGGCTCCCGTCTTTAAGCCGACCATGTAGATCATCTTGGTTTGTCCTTGCATCGAGTCCCCGGTCGTCCGTCCAGGGTGGCGGAAGAAGAAACCCGAACGGAACATCGTGCAGACGTCGAAGCCCGGCTGTTTCACGGTGTCAAGGAACTCCAGATCATCCACCGAGTCCCACAGACAGTAGCCGATGGTCGATCCGTCTGGCTGGCGGAACATGTCGGTGGCTACAGCCACACACATGTCCCGGTTCGCCAGCGGTCCCGGCGTCTGGAAAGTCGAGTAGCGCAGGTACAGCGAATGCATGGGCCGCTGCCTGGTCGGACGGCGTAGAACCGACACGATCTTGGCGTCAATGACGTTATCGAAGACCAGTTTGTTGTTGTGCAGCACCGAGTCGACGTCGGTGGGGATGAACAGACTCATGATCTCGTCCACCGTCGCGTGCGTGTGGCTCACGCAGCAGAACCGCGTCTGTCCGGGCTTGACGCTCGTCTCGTCCGCATAGTACGAGGTGTTCTTCTTCTGGAACTTGGTCTTCCAGAGCTCGTCGTTCTTGTCACCAGGCAGCATCGATGACATGACTTTCTTCACAGACCTACCGACACGATCCATGATCTCGCGGCGTTGAACAGACGACAACCGGCCTTGTGGTGGAGCAGCAGCAGTTTTCTCGGCACCACGTGGTAGTCCCAACGAGACCTCCAACGACGGTCTGGTGCTGTATTGGCGACCGGTGCGCTTCGACTTGTGCTCCGTCGCCAGCTCCGAGAGTGTCAAACCTCGTCTCGGCGCGATTGTCTGGTCAAATGTTGGCTGAGGCGGCTGTGAGGGCTGTCGAGGCTTTGAACGTCGAGGTGGACGCTCAGATGACCGAGGCTCTCTTAGTGACGGCTGCGCCAACGGATGTGGACGTTGTTGCACTCGCTGAGACGGCTGCAACGACTGTCGAGAACGCTGTGTGGCTGGTCGAATCTCCTTTGAGAAATCGACCGACTGCCGTGCACGCGGCTTGATCTGCTGCGAGAGCCTCATGGACTGGTGAGACGGCCTCATGGTTTGATCAAAGGAATGCAGAGGCTCCTCGAAAGGCCGGAGCGTTTTGTGGAAGTTGATGGTTTGCTCTGGTACTTGAGAGCTCAGCAAGGCACCACCACTGACACCCCAACTTGGTCTGCTACTCATTTTTGTCTGAATGAGGCCCACAAAGTGATAGCGAGACGGTCAATTGGCAAGTGAGCCCTTGAGCCAAGAGTTTGGCAGACCGAGCGACCGTCGCGATTTCGTATGGTGTGTCTTTCAGATCTGCTCTTTGTCATCTTGATGCCACTCCAGTCGACATAAATGCCTCAAAGAGCAGATATTGCACCCTAGCAGTTGGTGACGTCGAGAGTTCGTGCCTTCTCTCGATGCACCCGTTTGATTCGAGCTTTGATAGTAACTGTTAGTGCTTTCTCCTGATACAGGTGGGGTAGCAAAACGATCGGATGAATGTCGAAGTAACCTCCGGCCGTTGAGCGGAGGGCCATTTCTCAAGCCTCCTGTCGGCTGAGGCGACACAAGTGTCCAACATGGCGGTGCCTCTGGTGTTCCGGCCATTATGCTGGCGGCAACTTGCACTCCGCATCTCGACATTGGATTCTCGTTGCTTCTCTCTCTTGATCGATCAATCGATGCACAGAAGCAAATCCTGCTGGCAAATCTTTGCGTTGAGTCAGACATCGTTGATCGTTCCACAACACGAGCTGCTGTTCCGGCCTATTGCGCCGTTCTTCGTCGAATGAACAAAGACAAGTTTTTTTTTCTCTCCATGACAAGGCTTATGCTGATGGTTGATGGTTGATGGTCCCTTCACGCACGCTTTTAGCGATCAAAGTGACAGCTCCAAGTGGTTAGGAGAATCAGCGCAACAGCACTCGTCTCAACGTCATGTTACCGACGTTTGTGCAACACTTTCCCACTTGTCAACAAGAAAACAAGAATTCAATGTTAAACCACGACAGACTGAGCTGCTTAAAATATAGATTCTTCGATACTTCGAAGTATTACCGGTATATAGATGCTCTAGTTTCCAAGCTTTCAGTCTGATCTGCAGCGTAAGATCGACTAGGCTTTCGCTATCGAAGCGTATTCCAAGGAGACAGCAACACATACACACTGTTATAACTAACAGGCATTCTCCTGGTCACGTAGACTAAATGCCCTACGTCCTTATTTGTTTCCGGCTAGTGTCATCGACCGACGTACATGTATTGCAATTGTGTGTTATTTTAACTTTTGAGATTTCTTATCTCAATGATATCCCCTCCCACCTTCTTCACGGTGTCACGTCGTCGCTCCCACTCAACACGGAGTCATCACGTAGGAGATCTCTGACTCCAGATCCGTCGCTGTTGAAGCCGTCGAGCCTGTCACGACCTCCAATACCACGAAGATGCCACGCATACATTCCCTCCTCCCGCAAACAAAACTCGCAGATACGAACGCGAGTGATCCCTGCCCCACGCACACTCACCTCTTCCATGAAAAAGCATTTTTCACGTCCACAGACCACTTCTCCACATTTCTCGCAGTTGTATTTCCTCGTCAATGGGTTGAACACTCGACCGCACACATTGCACTCTAGCATTTCATTCTTTGGCGTCCACTTTGTGCGGTGTTTGAAGCTCTCCGGGTTCAGGAACCGCTTCCTGTAGTGCTGACAAACTCGACGGCAATTCCCTCCGAAGATGCTCATGTAGATTCGACCGGTTAACTGTGGAGCAACGCCTCGAATCTCGACGCCAATGATATAACAGACTTTGGTCAACGCGTTCTTCTCTCCCGAATTTCGGAAAAAGAAACCGGAATTCCACATTCTGCTGCGGATTATTTTATCCGAGTCGAATCTGTCGGGACATTCCGGAATGTCCACGGAACTCCAGAGACAGTAGCCAACTGTGGAGCCGTCGTCCATCTCGATGATGTTGGTGCATACACAGACGCAGATGTCACGCCCGCTCATGAGCGTGGGCGTGTCGAAGCTCGCGTATCGGATGTAGACGGACCTAAAGGGGTACGACCGCGTCGCTGGCTCAAGAAGCGACAAGATCTTGGCTTCTTTCACGTTACGGTACATGATGCGTACGTTCTTGAGCAGCGTCTCGGTGTTGGTGACCATGAACATCTCCATAATGTCGGGAACGGGGGCGTTCGTTTGCCCCACACAGCAGAATCGAGTGAGTCCTTTACCCACATTTTCATCCACAAAGTAGTCGATACCGTTCTTGTGCATATGAGGCTTCCAGAGCGTCAAAACCTCGTGGTCCCCTATCATGGAATGGACCACGTCATGCTCCGTATCTTGCATTAGCATCAGCATCTCCGCCTTCCGCTGGGGGGAGAGCTGAACGGCATCGTTGACTCGCTGGGAATGGCCGAATCTGCTGCTTGAAAGACTCGAGTCTGGCTGCGTTCGACGAAAAGCGTCGCGGGATTGTCGAGAATTGGGTCTCGACGACCGGAAAATCGCGCTGGGAGTCGACATGGAGGTGGAAGGCGCTTGAGTTGTCGAGCGGAAATTGAGGAATGGATAGAGGAAATGCTAGTGACGACGAGGGAACGAGTGTAGACCCACCTGCCGGTCCGGATTGCATGGAGAGGTGTGAACTCTCACGGAACGTCGACTTCAAGATCATTTTCGCGCACTTGATGACTCGAGGTAGGGGGTGGACCACTATGGCTCCTCACTTGTCCGTGTCACTTTTGTAGTCGTTGGGACGATATTTGATGCAATTGTTTCGTCAAAACGACTCGTGCATCATACTCGGGAGAAAGAAAGTTGTTAAAGGGATCCAGATGCAACCAACTGGTGCCTTAGCGGTCTTCTTCATTGCCACGAAACGATTGAGTCGTCAGTACGCTTCGTTTGGCTTCGAAGCAACGCTCTCGAGGTTTCGTCGCGGCAATGTGGCTACCACTTTTGGTGTCGTGTGGAGTCCTAAGTTGAAAGCGTCAAATGTAGCCGTTCTCCACAGCACACGTCAAATAGGAACTACTTCAGCGTAAACGAAAATAATTATCGATGGTGCGCACGGATCGTGCGCTGATTAATAAAGCTCAGGAAATCTGTCTGGTGGGTGAACGCGTGCTCTGCAGATACGATATATCTGTAGAGCATTTTTTCAATCTCGCAAGCATTACAAGCTTCTCTATCAAGGCTCCCACGACTTTCATCTTCGACCTGGCCGGACAGAAGAAGTATATTTTACGTTTCCATAACAACGTTTCTCCGCTAATACTACTTCAATTTTTAATTATGTTTATTGTTTCCTAGCTGTACTTGATTGTTTTAAGGGGGGGGGCTTGTCAGTTTCTATTTTTGGTCGTTCCCACGCCATTTGTTTTGCGAAAGTCGTTGATAACGGATTTTTTATTAACAATTTAAGGCCCCTGCTTTTCCAAATTTTTTGGTTGGGTATCAAAATCAACCTACAATGCGCACTTGGTTTTTGGGCATGCTTTGACTTTGTTTTTTAGTCCGCGGCTATAGCCCGGACCAAGAAAACTGCGAGAGTCATGCGTGTGTTAGGTGTCCAGGCGAACACATGTAGCTATGAGGACTACATGTTTGATGCAGACGAAGAAAGTTCTGCTAGTGGTAACTCTGTGGGAAGTGAAGCGGTATTGGACGGTGTTGCCAATGCCTAGAACATGGACGGGTTAAGGGAAGAGACCCCAGCGCGTAATAGCGCCAGCCATGGAAGATTGGACAAGAAGTAGTCCCACTCTCACCATTAGAGAGACGACATAAGCGAATCCAGCAGCCCTATGGATAGTGACGACGAAAGAAGTAGTGAGGTGGCTTCCAGCGGCAGTCGCAAGCGGGATCATACAGAGTGTGTTCGAAGAGCTTTACTAGGCGGGGACTGTCCATAAATATCACAACAATTGGAAGGAGTTGGACACATATCTGAAGAGGTATCAGAAACAAAATATGACAGTGCTGATAATTTCGGAGACTCAATATGTTCGGCTGCTCACCATTAGAGAGACGACATAAGCGAATCCAGCAGCCCTATGGATAGTGACGACGAAAGAAGTAGTGAGGTGGCTTCCAGCGGCAGTCGCAAGCGGGATCATACAGAGTGTGTTCGAAGAGCTTTACTAGGCGGGGACTGTCCATAAATATCACAACAATTGGAAGGAGTTGGACACATATCTGAAGAGGTACCAGAAACAAAATATGACAGTGCTGATAATTTCGGAGACTCAATATGTTCGGCTGCTCACCATTAGAGAGACGACATAAGCGAATCCAGCAGCCCTATGGATAGTGACGACGAAAGAAGTAGTGAGGTGGCTTCCAGCGGCAGTCGCAAGCGGGATCATACAGAGTGTGTTCGAAGAGCTTTACTAGGCGGGGACTGTCCATAAATATCACAGCAATTGGAAGGAGTTGGACACATATCTGAAGAGGTACCAGAAACAAAATATGACAGTGCTGATAATTTCGGAGACTCAATATGTTCGGCTGCTCACCATTAGAGAGACGACATAAGCGAATCCAGCAGCCCTATGGATAGTGACGACGAAAGAAGTAGTGAGGTGGCTTCCAGCGGCAGTCGCAAGCGGGATCATACAGAGTGTGTTCGAAGAGCTTTACTAGGCGGGGACTGTCCATAAATATCACAACACTTTATTGGTAGTTGGACACATATCTGAAGAGTATCAGAAACCAAAATAATGACAGTGCTGATAATTTCGG
>NW_003303725.1:1266510-1267787 GCF_000142945.1 Phytophthora infestans T30-4 | reverse complement strand
ACCCGATGATGAAAGTGTTCCCGACGCCGGTCACAGAAGCCCTATAAGGATCTAAGGGGGGTGCAGCGCTACCAGATCTTCTCAATGAGCGAGGAGAAGCCGGGGGTTGTCAGCTGCCGTGTTGGACCTGTAGACGAGCCTATTGACCAAGACCTTCGCCGGTCGTTTGACGGCATACAGACAGACGCCGCAAAAGTGCAAACTCTGCTAGCTGCGTACTTGTAGCCTCTACAACCCCCGCCTCAGAATTTCGAGAAAAAGCAGCAAATGTACAACAAGGTAAGACCGTACGTCCCTTCCGAGTTTGCGTCGGATCCCCTGTACGCAGCTTCTACGGATGAGGAAGAGCGCCTCGCGAAGGAGGCTAAGCAGGCACGTCGAAACGCAAGTGCCAAAAAAAAGAGAGACGCTGCAGTTTCTGATGAGGCGAAGGTTGCCCCGGTTGAAAGTGAAGAAGGGAATGAAGGCCGTGCAAACGTGTTGAAAGCTACACCAGCGCAGCCCAAGACTGGAACCCGAAGCCGAAAGCGCGCAAAGAAAGATAATTAGGTCAATTCGTGAGTGGAATGTTAGCAATACATCAGAATGATCCTTCCATCCTATAAACAAATACCTTAAAAAAATTAAAATGATGTACCCAAAAATTCAAAATATACCCTTCAAAATTGAGATCTCCAACTTCAAACACATATTTAAAAAGGAAGAAGTGCAAATTAGATACTGGGACCAGGTGCAATCGATTCAGTAAGAAAAATTGTTTCCAGGGGTCTACGAACATTTTTTCCGAAAATTTTTTTTCAAGGAGACATGGTTTTCTAAGGATCGTCGCTCAGTGAGTTTTGTAATTTTTGTAGATCTGAATGCACCAATCAAGAGAGGAGATCATCCTCTTTCCAATGATGTGCCTAAATCGCGATTCGTACTTAGGTTTGTAAGCACCTTTTCGTTTGACGCCGTCTCATATGTTCGGCTGCGGAATCCAAACATTGCCCAAATTAAGTTGCATGCTGGCAAGGATCCCTCTGAGTTGTCTCTTGTACCAGACGATATGGATCCGTGCCAGAGGGTGTACATCACGAGCGGCTAGAAAATGCAGGCTCGCTCAAAAGGATACAGACTACGGCACAATTTGATAGGTGTTGGGTGCCCGCTGCGATTTAAAGCTCAGTAAGTTCAGCGCAGAGATGGAGAGCTGCGAATCGAAACCAAACAGGTTTTTTTGCGCACAACTATTTCCTCTCCGATAAAATTTACCGAGCATACCCGTTTGTGCGTCA
>NW_003303725.1:1245570-1255620 GCF_000142945.1 Phytophthora infestans T30-4 | reverse complement strand
GACCACTCAACCTCCTCCCACAGCCACAACGTTGGGAAAAACATAGCCACACACAAAAGACATCGATTACGCTACTCATACACGCGCTACCACACACACGGGAGCCCTCACGGACTCGGAAGCATACTCACACTCATCTGGGCTGTCCACCGCTGCTTGGCGGCAGGCCAGCAAAGCTCGACTTTCTACCTGCTCACAGTGGACGACTGACGAAGCTGTATGCAATACCTAGAACGCTCGGCTCGTACCGGATTCAAACCCGGAGAGCGTCCTAGTTTAACATCTTCTCGGCCACTTCTGGCAACATCCCTCTGTGCTTGGCTGGATCAAACCATTGGCGGATCTGGTTGTAGAATTCTTCCATCGGGCACTTGCCGACGTCGTGAATCTCGCCACACCCGCGACACACGTAGAAGCAATGATCTCCGGGATGACCTTTCTTGCCACACTTCTCACAGACCAGATGTTTCCAGCAATCAGATTCAGTGTGCTTCCGGGATCTGCACTGCGAACACCTGACCTGGGCTGTCCCGTCCATGAGATCTCGGGATCTGTACATCCCACGGTCCCCGGGTACGGTATCCCTCGGTCGAGAGTTGTCTCCGGTCTTCGCCGTTCGATCGTTGGACGCAGTGAGACAGACTCGACGGTAATCTTCAGGGTCGGAGTCCGAGCCGTCGGATCCTGACTCAGTTCTTGAGTCAGGCGCCGTGACTCGGTGGACACGTCGAGCTGGGGCCGGGGGCGTCGGAGCCTTTTGGCGATACTTGCCGGATCCGACCGCCGCCTTCTTCTGGCGGTGTTTCGCGCGATCCACCGCCCGCAGCACTTCCTCAAGCTCATCTGCGTCTGGAAGACGTAACAGGGTCAGCCTGTCGGCCAGATCCACATCTCCCAACGTCTCGATGAAGTGATCCACGTGTTCCCGCAGTACCTTGGATCCCCCATCCTTGATTTCAACTTGGCCCGTAGACCGGCCACATTTAGTCGATGTAGGTATTCCAGCGGGGATTCATCCGATCTGCGGCGATCATGGTAGTATTGTCGTGCCACCGACACTCCCAATTTACAGTACTGGGTCTGGAAGCTGCGCAGCAAATCCGGCCACTTGTTCCTGGTGGATCTGCCCAGCTGCCGATACCAGTTCCTGGCTGGCCCCGCTAGCAGATCCGCAAAGGTCAAACACTTCTCAGCGTCCGACGCTTGATCTCTCATGAGGGCCGACTTGACTTTGCTGATCCATGTTCTCGCTCGGTCCTCATCTCGATCCTTGCCCGTGAACTCCTTCAGGTCCGATATGGCTGAGATCCGTGCCCTCTGGATCATGGACGATCCATCTGCCCCGGCTGTGGCTGTTGCTACCACTGCTGACGAAGTGGATGGGCCATCCAGATCATCTGGGTCGAACTCATCATGGAAGTTGTCTGCCTCCACTGACTCCATTTCCACGTATCGTGCTCCATGTTCGTGGAGCACTTGCACTTGTGGCACGGGCGCTCTCATACCCTGTTCGGCCAGGAAACGACTCATCGCAGCTTCGAAGTGCTGCTGCAGGGTGCCCGAGGAAGTGTCGGAAGAGCCTGCGGCCGTCTGGTCCACTGGCGAGACAGGGTCCGTGAGGTGATTACCTCGAGCCTGATCTGACGATAATCCCACTGGCTTCTTGCCGGATCTGGCTCGATCCTGGATGGATTGTGTCAGATCACGCGTAGGGCCTACTGGATCCCGAGCCTTCACGTTCACAGGAGCTTCCTGTCTTCGGACCCTCGCCCGCGCTTCCAGCATGGATGCCCCGGAGGGTCCTAAAGTCATGCGTCGTGGTTCGGACGACGTGTCTGACTCATCCTCAGCGGCGGATTCGTAGTTCGAGGACGCAGCTTGGCTGATCCTCGGCGATGACACTGGATCCATAGTGCGCGACCTTTCTCCGGTGATGGCCTTAACTCTGGCAAAGAGGTCCTGCGTCGCGGATGCTATGAGATCCAGATCTAGCCCGAAGATATCCTCTGCGTCGAACACACCAGCTACGATGCCTGACTCTGTAAGCAAACGTAATAGATCCTTGACTGCCACCAACTTGTTCGCCGTTTTCGTTGGTGCTCTCACCGGTTCCCTTGGATCTTCGATCTGTCGTGGATTCAGGATCTGCATGACAGGGTCTTGATGCAGGAAGTCGCGTAAAGCTTGGTGGCGATACACAAACTCGAGATCCTTGTCGGACCAGCTTGACCTGGATCCAGCTTGGTCTTCTTCCGACTCTGGAGCTTGCATCTTCTTCCGCGTAGTCTTACTCATCTTCGTCTTCTTTCTCGTTTCTTCGACTAGCGGGCTTGGGTTTAGGTACGATGTTGGCTTAACCGGTGAATCTGCAAATGCATACCGCTTCGCCTTCACTTTCCCTTGTTTTGTTAGCGGATCTTGACTTGCGTCAAGATCCGCAGGGGTCCCCCCGAGGGGACCTGGGGAGGATAGAGAGGTTTCTCTTCTAGATCCGGATCCGGATCCACCTCTCTTCCGTCGACAGAGCTCCTCCCAAAACTCCATCGATCCGCGGATCTTGTTTCATTCAGCAGCGTCATCGTCGATCCGACCTCCGACGACGCCTCTTCCCCTGGCTCAATCTTCACTTGAGCATCTTCTTGGGACTCACGGTGAAATCCCGAGTCACCAAAAGATCCGGGCACGCGCACCATTGTGGTGTAGCGGGATCAGCAAAATCTGCGAGATTGCCGGATCCAGCTTACCAACTGCACCCAGACACCGACTAACGGAGGGGGTCCCCCGATGATCCGTGTTCTGCTGAACTTTCCTCACCTTGTGTACCCGTCGGTAGGGCGGGATCTTGCTCTCTCGGTAACTTCCGAAGAGTTCAAGTGGTGAAGCTTGAGCGTCTTGGCGAGACGTGGGGATGGGGTGATAGCAGGTAATGCAGTGTTGGTCAGCTTGTATATTGAGAAGTGAGAGAAGATTTCTAGCTACTCGTGGCACCTTACCTGTTCATCTCACAGCCAACCGTGCTGTCCCGGACTCACCATCCAGGTGGAGCGGCGGCCGAAAACGGTCACTGAACCGCGGTTACACGTGGGGTACATATGGGCTGCGTGTGGGTTACATGCAAGCCGCACCTGGGTTCCTGGCGCATTTCCAACACTCCTCCTCGGCCGTCGCCTACTTCAGCTTGACAATCTGGCGCAGCTCCGCCATCCTGGGCGCCGGGAAGGACTTGGTCAGGAGATCCGCTGTCATCAGGCGCGACTCGACGTACGTGGGCTCCACGATGCCCTTCCGTGTGTAGTCGCATATGAACTTGATCCGGATGTCGACGTGCTTGGCGCTCGCCATGCTATCCTCGGACTTTAACTGCTTGATGGCGGCCTGGTTGTCCATGTGCATGTGCATGGGCTCGGAGACCACGTGGTGCAGCTCGCGCACCAGCTCTCGTAGCCCAAGCAGCTCGCGTCCGACGTGGGAGGCCGACGTGAACTCGCCGCAGACTACTCGCCGTCGCCTCGGCGTTCCGAGAGCTCTCAGCCGCCCGCTCGGCCTCCTCCTGTGCGTCCCGAGAAGTGTTCAGCGCCTGCTCAACGTCGTCCTGGTCAACCAGGTCGCGTCGAATTCCACCGCGATGGTCCTCCGCCCATCGTTGACTCGAATGGAGATACGTGCTGGATTGTGGACCGTATTGTTGATCACGAAGATCCTCCCCGCGCGCGTCACTCGACCAAGTCGTCAGCTCAACACGCGGCTCCCGCCGCGCGGAAGTATAAGGTACGATGGCTCGGGTTTCAACCTGCTGATGATACGTGGGAGCCTCGCGCCAACTTGCTTCGTGACGTTCCTGATGTCGTCCACGACTACGACTCCAGCCTCGAGTCAAACGCGTCCGCGAGCGACCTCGCGGCGATCGAGAACGCGATCGACTACGTGCCCTTCGAGACGTCGAATGCGCAGGAGACGGACTCCGTCGCGAACGCTGTCGGCGCGAGCCGCCGCGAATAGCCGCTTGGGTGAACTCGGAGAGTGAGCGCTTATACTTCTCGATCCAAGCGTGTTCGGTCGGCATGAGCGGATACTCGACAATATGCTGATCCCACTCAGCTTGCGTCGGGCGTCGCCCGATGTCACACGAACTGCAACCTTCGCGTACGTTGACATAGCACAAACGGTCTTCGGTCCAAGCGTCGTCGCAGACTTTTAGGCGCAGATCACCGAGTAAATGCTCGGCTTGTAAGGCTTCGCGATCACCGAGCCAGCCGACGACACTTTCTCCAGCCTCATGCATCCGATTCCACCGTCGGATGAATGCGCACCATGATCTCTGCAAAGCTTCGTACGTCGCGCCGTCGAGTGTTTTGTTCCGGAGACGCCTGAAGCGCCGAAAGTGTCCCTGCATGGTGTCCAACGCGTCCGGGGACACCGCCCCGGACAAGTCGTACAGCGCCCACGGCTTCATATCCTCGTTCATTACGCCGGGCCGAACCCCAAGTCGACTCACGCTCTCAGGTGCGATATCAGCGGTCCACCCATTGTTCAGCGTCGTCGCCGACGCTGGAGCCGTCCGCGTTGTTCCGCTTCCTGCCTGGTTCGCCGCCCCCGTCTGCTGCGCCATGTTGTTCTCGTCCGCGCAAGTTGTATTGTGCTGCTCCTGGGCTTCGCAGGAGCTCCCGCCCGTCAAGTTCTCAAGCGTTCTCTTCTCCGCCATTTCCCAGTTTTCCCGATTGTTCTCCGAAGCGCACCCCCGTTAGGTGATTGCTGTCTTAAGAGGGGGTGATGTAATGGGCTCTCCCAAGTTGCATATGTAGGTAGTTTTATAGGCTCTTTGTAGTGGTTCACACCATTACATAAGTAGGTAGATTTGCATTACAAAAGTAGGTGCAGCAGCACACGAGTAGCGTGTGCTGAACTGCCTTCACCTTATTGGTTGAAATATGGGGAGCCAGACCCATAATCAACCAATAAGGAGTTGACGTGTATTTGAGTGGTCAGGGCAAGCTGCCCTGGTCCTAAATAAAAACAGCATTGATTTTCCTTCAGACTAAGTACTTGGTTTCAGTATCACTGAACTTGTACGCTTCCTCAACACTACGTGTAAGCAAGTAACGGACACCCCAGGCCCGTTACAGGAGGTGTCTGCACTGGGATGAGGGCGACATCTGCTGCAACGCGAGGTGAGGACGCGTCTGAGGAGATGTCGGTCAGGAAGTCGTCGAGCAGGTGGGATGTCTCCCAGTCGTCGCTGTCGGTCGACTGCGCGTGGGTGATGGGCGAATGCAACTGGACGGGGCTCGTGTCGCCTAGAGTTTCGTCGATGAAAGCGAGTGTGGCCTGCAGGGACTCGGTGGACTCGGGCTCCAAAGCGAACTCCATCTTTTAGATGTGAAGGCTATTGTGTCAGTCGACGAATGACGGTTCAAAGAGCGTTTGGTTTCTTACCTTCTTAACAAGATTGGAAGATGGAAAACGTATTTGATGATTTATTTTTTATGACGGCATGTATTTCTGTTTTCTGGAATTAATTTAATAAAGCAGGTGCACCTTAATAGAAGGACATACGTTTACACAGAAAAAGGTGAGATTTAGTACCTTAACATACACAAAATGATCCCCACCATTGGTAAGTGGATCTGAGGAAGGAGTACAGAGGTAAATAAAAATGGTATGTCCTCATGCACTTCGTAACACGTACCATATCGCAACCGTTCCGACACCCTACCCCTTTCCGACATGTTTCCGACAGCTCGGAACAACAGACAGATTCAGGTACCAGACACCACATATACTAATAAACAAATATCTCTTATTAAATCTAACGTTATACTTTATCTAAAAAACCTTTAATTTAAAAAGAGTGGCATAGCGGTGGCAGCGAAGGATCGTTCGACGGCGCCAGTGCGTCATCCGGTTGATGGGTGAGCTAGTGCGGAGGGCGGCGGATACGGCGGCGACGGTGGCACTGGTGGCGGGTGAGCGGGTGTGAAGGACAGCAGCGGAAGGGCGGCGTGCTGGTGGCAGGTGAGAGCGCGGAGCGGCGACATATACGGCGGCGGGCGAGCGAGCGTGAAGGGTAGCGGCAACAGGGAGGCGTGCTGGTGGCGTGTAATCGAGTGTAGAGCGGGTGATCCTGGAGGGGACACCGGAGGACGAGACGGAGCAGGTGTTGATGCCCAACTTGTATGCACACTCGGTGCGCGCCCTACAGAGTGATAGTGTGGTTGGAGTACTGGGCGTGGATGTTTACGGGCGTGACATGAGTCAATGAGTACGATAGTGTTTGACGGCGTGCAGGCCGACGTGGAGACGCGCGATGGTGCTAGCACGGCGAGCGTGACGAATTTTTTTTGTGTCGGCGCTGGCGTCGATTGGATCGGACGTGTCTGCAGCAGGTGTACTCGGCGGCGTCGTTCTATGATTTCACGAACGCGGGATGCGGCGCAGCGCGTGGAGGTGGCGCATCTTTTGGCGAAACTCGCGGCGGCGTTGAAGTCTGGACCTACGCACGAGCTTCGTGCCACGAAGGAGTTCGTGAACAAGACCGCTCCAGTGGAGACAAGGCAGGCTGTGTCGCTGGTCTATGATGACGCTTCTGCGTTGGGTGAGCAGAGCTCGGCTGAATTTGCAGAATGTAAGCATGGTTCTCCCTAAGCGTCTCGACTACTCCAGCGTGTGCAGCGGTGTCGCGAGTGGCAGCTTCCCGGTGAGATTCAGCGAAGCGAGACAAGCTGGCGGAAGAGGTGGAATAGGAAACGCGCAGTGCCATTTCTGAGGCCGTGGCGGTGTAGACGAGCATGAAGCTGGTGGGCGTGGCTATTGTAGCGGCGACCGAGGCCATGGAGGCGGTGTCCGAGACTGTGGAAGATGCCGAGGTGAAGGCAGTGGAGGTGGACTCTCAAGTAAATGTACTAGAAATACCCGGCGTAGGCTTGTTGCCCGTACTGGTGCGTTGGTCGTAGACATCACGTTGGTTAGCGTGGCCTTCTTCTGCTGCTTGGTGACTGGTGGTCCTGACCACGCAACAATACTGCATACACCCAGGCCTCTAGAATTTCAATGAGAGGTTAGCAAAGACGCTATTTTAATAAAACAAATGCAGTACATGTACATGTGTATCTAAGCTTACCAATAGTTTTTGTTGAGGCATGTTATTTTATCATTTTTCTAAACACGTACTTGAATACTTGCTCCTTCGAAGTAGGAATCCTACTGGAGGACCTTGTTGTCGGAATGACAAGAATATTTCAAAAATACTTTTTTTACTGAGTATTTGTATCCAGCCATAAATATTTTGGCTGCGCTTCCGACAAATAATTGTCGGAAGCTGTCGGAATAAGAGACCTACCCACATGGGATGCCATTGGCCAAAAGATGAAAATGAAGACATTCAATTGGCGTAAATTTGACAACTCCTAACCTGATCACAATCCTACCTAACTATCTGTCGGAAAGACGTGTATATTCATCCATATCGCTGCAATCATGAAGAGTGTAACAATTGAGTGGCGTGAACTGAAAGTCAGGTGACTCATCAGCTCATTGTTTTGATGAGCATCATTGCTGTCCAGGTAGTCATTTACTTATCGAGGGTATCGACACTTTCTATCAGGAAGCCAAAATTGTACGTCGCTTCATGATTGTTGCTGTTGACCAGCAAATGAACTCCGAGCCACGTACTTGTCATTTCCAAATCTACCGTAGACATGGCATCCCGACTCTACTCTAAGCAATGACATTGCTGGTGACCTGTGTGAAGACCCCCGAGGACTGGGCGAAGGCCCGTGCCATCCGTATGCAAGTTTTTATCCGCGAAGACACCTTCGAGGAGGAAGGCGAATTCGATGCAGATGACGACCATCCGTCTGCTCTGCACTTCATCGGTACAGACGTGGAGCAGAACAAGGCGGTGGTGGCTGCACGTGTGCTGGTCGATGACGTCAAGCGCATAGCCAAGATCAGTCGCGTAGCAGTGTTGTCTGAGTGTCGTGGCAAGCGTTACGGCACAGTGGTGATGAACGCCTTGGAGGGCTACATCCGCGACCGCGTAGACCTATTCATCCTGCCAGCGCTGGTCGACAAGACAGGATTCTACGAAAAGTGCGGCTACAGCCGCATCGACGACGAGATCTTCGTGGACGAGGGACACAAACAGTGTTGGATGGCCAAGCCTGCGAATCCACAGTCTGAGGCATAGTCAAGGCTTGAGCTGATAATAAAGTTCATTAGCAAATTATCGTAGGATAAGTCTGTGGTAAAGTGCTTTCTCAGAAATAAGAGAATGGGCCTGACGCGGGGTCACTATCCCGAATCAATGACAATTCCAAGTGATTAGAGAGGATTTGGGTTGGCTGGCACGGATGCAAGTTGCCTGTGGTGGATTAGCCATGGCGAGCAGCACCCCGTATGGAATGACGATGGATCTGATATGAGCGACGTACGAGAAGGCAAGATCCACCAAGACTTACCTCGGATCCACCCTTACCTGGATTCACTAAGATGGATATGGGATATACTATACAAGAGTGGATCGAGCGTGGATCCTATGAAGGAAGGATGGTCGGTGCCCTCTGAAGGTGGATCTAGTAGCCACGGCTAATGAAGAGTCAAGATCCACCGCGAGGTACCCCGGATTCCATACTTCCGAGTTCGGATCCAAGGAGGGAGGATCCCGCCTGGAGGGACCTGGATCCAGGGTATAGGGATGATGGATACAGTGGATCTCGAACTTTCGTGGGACAATGGAGATCACAGACGGTTGCGAGATGATGTTGGATGATGGGAGAGCTCAGATCGACGACGAGTGCAAACTTACAGTGAAGTGGATCCAAGCGACCTGGATCCGGATGAGTGTACCCATAATAGGGTGACCATGATGATTACGTCATGGATCCGGTGGATCTGAAGATAATACAGCTGGGATGATGGGTCAAGGGAAGAAGGGACATGCAGCCGAGCCTGGTAAGGGATTTAGCAGATGAAAGACATAGAAGGCAGAAATCCAGGCAGGTATAGGCTTAAATATCAATACAGTCCTCGATTTGCACAGTAACACGCAAGTGCCTTTCTGCCCTCAAGAACCGGAGCTACATTGGCCGTACGAGCTCCGAGAAGGTTGGGAATTGCGAATTTAGTGTTGGTAGTGATAACTGGATAATACATTGGCCAGATCCTACAACCTAGTGAGCTTTTCCTTTACTTGTGCAGATCCGACAGGTTAACCGAATTTACTACTTGATCGGCCACACCCTAGAGGTTCTCAACTTTCAAGATCCCGTCACAGGAGGCGGCAAGTACGACGCAAAGGAACTACAAAGGCAAGGGAACACACCCGCAAGGCAACCCTACGGCCAGATCCACGATCTAGGCCCCGGATCCATAAGCTCGAATATTCGCTTAGGATTCGGAACCATCCACGGACGCAGTGTAAGGATTTTCCACTGCTGCTCCACCCCATGTTGGAAATGCGCCAGGAACCCAGGTGCGGCTTGCATGTAGCCCACACGCAGCCCATATGTACCCCACGTGTAACCGCGGTTCAGTGACCGTTTTTGGCCGCCGCTCCACCTGGATGGTGAGTCCGGGACAGCACGGTTGGCTGTGAGATGAACAGGTAAGGTGCCACGAGTAGCTAGAAATCTTCTCTCACTTCTCAATATACAAGCTGACCAACACTGCATTACCTGCTATCAGGTTATGAGCTCAAGAACAACGCACAAGGTCGGCGGGAGCTCCGCTCCGACAACCCCGAAGGCCAAGGTCGCCAAGGATGACGACGACGGCCAGTACGGGGGTACTGAGGCAGTCAAAGATCCGCCCAAGTCGGATGACCCGCAGGAGAAGTCGCTGGGCCTCCTCATGGGCGTCGCGGAGCGCTTGGAGCGCCTGGAGGCCTCTGAGCTGCGGCAGGAGGAGCACCACAGGCGCCCCTCGCACGAGCCGAGCGTTTTTGAGTCGGCGATCGGACTCGGGAGGCCCATGGACCGGCGCGCGTTGGACAAGACCCCGCCGCCGCGCGACTCGCTCGTGTCGCCGGGCACGTACTTCGGCGCAAAGCAGAAT
>NW_003303725.1:1221438-1243190 GCF_000142945.1 Phytophthora infestans T30-4 | reverse complement strand
CTCAAGTGGCGGGCAGGCTGCTCCAGAGCAAAGAGGGGTTACACATAGGGCACATCATGCCCACACAAGAAGGAACAAAGACTAAATGGAAAGCGGGCTTATGGACTATTGGAACACCGATGGTGGAGACGGTTTTCGCTCCAGAGAAGATAGACCTCGAAAATGAAGAGGCGGCTTCCCTTAGGAAGGAAATGAAACATGCCATGGGGCTCAAGACACGATGGGAGCAACCAGGACTGATGTGCCATTTGGAATCGAGACTTTTGGGACGAATGACGATCGCCAAGCAAAGGCGGGAGAAAGCAAGGGGCGAAATGATCCACCAAGCTGTACAAGAATTGCAAAACAAGCAGTTAATTCCGAGAGACTCGAGGGGTACACAACAGAAATGGACGGCTTACAAGAAACTGTTAGATGGACACAAGGTGCAATCGCTCAAGGACATCTTAACGATATCTTATATCGGATATGGTAAAGTCGTGTTGGAACCGCAGACTGTGAAGATGCCTATGGAAAGCCGACAGGCACATATGTTCCGCGAGCTCGGACTTTCGCTGCTAGTTCAATTCCCGGAGCTCGTCTTCAAACCAGCCGATGATAACAAATTACGTGTGAAGTATGACATAGAGGACCCGCACCATCAATTTTGGGTGGAGCAGTCTACAGCAGGAGCCAGAGTCCATCATAGATTGGGCCTTCAAGGAACAGGAAGTCAAAACGGGGGGTAGCAATGAGGAAATCGGCGCAAACATCGCGGCGCTGCTCAAAACGCAAAAAGAAGCGGTCTGGGTAACGCCCCACCCTGCACTGACCCACATGCGGCCAGTATGGGCGGGGAAGAGGAGATGGTGCAGGACGCGGAGAGAATGCAAAGGTGTCATTGAGAAAGGCAGCAGGAGCAAAGCAACCAAAGTGCAGGATCTCATGAATAACAAACTAGCACAGGAGAACAAGGCTCTTTACAGGGCCATCAAGCAGTTGAAATGGAAGCAAGTACATCGGATGCACGGAGTCACGGCGTATCAGAAGCAAAATGTACTAAGAATGAAGATGGGGCGACTCCGGCTCTGGAGAGGAAAAACAGAGGAATACGCGTGCGCCGGTGCAAGGTGTGCGAATGAAACATCACAAGGACAAGCTCATTTAGTGTGGGAGTGCCCGGACGCCAGAGCAGTATGGGGGAAAATGCTGGCAATGTGGGAAATGCCAGCTCCGAGTGGTGATGCGGACACCGATAAGGAGTCGATGCAAGACATTTTCGCGCTAACACTGAGCAAACTGCCTCCATGGCTAATTGACTGGGGCAATGCTCAAAAAGAGGAAACATGGAACGAAATATACGAAGTAGCTGCAGCAGTGTGAACAATGGGATGTGCGACGATGATCACAGCACTATTGAGGTGGAAAGTAGCAGAACGCTTCCCGGACGGGAACTCCCGGCCCACGAAAGCAAAAGAAATACAACGGACAAAGGCAAGGCTGCAGGAATCCTTACTCAGATACAGGGCGGGGCTGTTCCCGCTAGCCGAACATACGCACAAGAAATTAATGGTGGTGGACAGAATTAGAAGGCAATGGGCCGAGGCACGCCCAAGCGAAGGATGTCCAGAAGGGACGGAGGGGCGAACATTGCTGGGGTTTTTATGGCGGATCCAGGGGGAATCCCGGTCCTGGCGGAAGTGGCAGCGCATTGGTGGAATGGAAGCGAGATGAAGAAAGGTATAAGGTGGTGTTGGCGGCAGCTACATCGTTGAACAGCAGAAACATGACAAATAACGTGGCAGAATTCGTGGGGCTGCAGCGACTACTAGCGGAAGCAGCGGCAAGGAAATGGAGGGGTATCCAGGTGATCGGGGACAGCGCGATGATATTGGGCCTCTTGAAGAGAAGAAAGGAGCCTAAGTGAAGCGGCTGAAGCACTGGTATGGACTTGAACGGAAGCTAGCAGATCAATTGCAGATCACGGAGTGGAAACATCACTATCGAAGGCACAACAAAACCGCAGATTGGCTGGCAAATTATTCCATGGACACAGGCAAAAGTGCAATATACGGAGCTAGCGAGGAGGAGCAGGGGCATGAACTACGTCAAATGGTGGAGCATTGGATAGAAGGTGACTGCAGGCAATGGCAAAGCGAGAGGGACGAAAACGGGGAACAAGCAGCGTCATAGCAAACAAAGAAGAAGCAGCAGGATACAGGCTGAGTAGGTACAGCCCGACCAGGCAAAGCAAGCAAGTCGGGAATGGGTATTTGAGTTTAGACTGGACACGGCTGGTAACACAATACACCTCACTTATTATTATAATTTATACGCTGACCTTACTGTTGTTCATTTGCTCGACCCGATATTGGTGCTTGTATGTCGCGTGCTGGTCCCGCTTCTCCTTGGCTTGGTCTGCATCGACACGGGATTGATCAGCTAACCTCCGAGCTGCACGATACTCGCGCATGTATTGTGCCTTGCGCCGTCGCTTTTGTTCTCGCAGGTCTTCTTCACTCGATACTACGGACGCGGGGCGCTTAATCATCCTCTCAACCACTGCGCACTCCAGAAACAAGAGTAGAAACCCTCAATGTCAAAGGACAATGATCTCGGAGTCTGCTCTTGATGGTGAATCACTCCCGGCAACAAGGCCCCAGGGTCTCGAGACACCACCCCCAGTGTCGAGAAGATGGCAAATCCTGAAGTGTGAATCAAAACGGAAAAATGGTAGGTGTTGACTAGCGACGAGACCCATCATCTGGTTCGTGATCTTCTCGTTAGAATGATGTACGACACATTGAGGCTGGTGAACAAGCCGAGTTGCGCAGCAACCTGCATGTTGTACGAATGTTGACTGAGGTTACATGACATTACGCAGTACCGTGGAATTAAAGCCGCGAGGCTCATTATATTCGGTTTTCCCAGTATAACTTCCACGTAATTTGAAACCTTGGATGAATACATGTACACTCTTTAACTCTCTGACGTCGAACTCACAGACAATTCGAGTCTTAACACTCACTCGAACATATCATTAACGAACATGTCGATAGTAAAAGCAACTCTTCCTTCTATTAAAATAAAGAAAAGACGTCTTGTGGAATGTGTTTGACTGTGTACAGTGACTGAGTATCCTATTACTGTATCACCGGAATGGTTGGAGTTCGTGCTTTGAAGATAGTGACCGTGGGATTTGCACGCTCATCTCATTTTTCTGATTACTCGGTACAATTCGCGACTGTTTAGATGAGTTCGTGGGTCTGCCGATGTCGCTTGGCTCCCTTCTCACTTCGAATTCAGCTCTGTTGTTCGAGCTCCAAAATATCGAAATGGTGTCTGCGTTCATCACAACGATCAAGGTTCTGACTACAATCGCTCAAATCGCTCAGCGACTGAGTCCGGTGCCGGACCTGTACCGTGTTCACAAGCAAAGAGACACCGGCGTTATGGCTTTCATGCCGCTTGTCATGCTGCTATTGTGCAACCATGTTTGGTACGCCCTCACTTTATTTAATTCAGATTTCATTTTAACCTTCACCAGCTCCACTAATCGTGGTGCGCTATTCTACTTGTCAGGTTGATCTACGCCTACGTGGTGAAGAATATTTTCCCGCTGTTCTCCGTCTGTGTATTTGGTGATGTCGTGTTGGCTCTCTACGTTGCAATCTACGCTAAATACTGTCCCGACCGAGCGTACATGATGAGAATCCTTGTACCGGGTGCAACTGCTTTCGTTCTGGTCACTATCTACGCAGTTTTAGTTGCGGTTGGGGCGATTCATCAGTCGAGAGACCAACTAGGCGACGTGTTCGGCTATTTGGCGAATGTGACGACTTTCGCCTTGTACGCGTCACCGTTTGAGAAGATCAAGCTCGTGCTTGAGACCAAGTCGTCTGCTGCAATCCCCGTGATTCTCTGTAGCATCATTTTTGTCAACAGCAGCTTGTGGCTCGTCAATGGAATCGTCGACGATGACTTATTTATCGTCGTACCAAACATTGTCGGGGTTACTCTGACTGCTATCCAGCTTACGTTGTGCTACATTTACCGCCCCAGCAGACACATTTCGCCAGGCGATAGTGAGCTGGACGCCGTTGTGGAGCTGGAAATGGGCACCAGCGAGAAAATGGCTCCTACAAGTCCTGCATTCGTTCCTCTAGTGTCGCCAACCAAGCAATAAATATCCGATACCTTCAGAATTATTAAAAAATAAGATTTGTATTTGCGAAATGTTCTCGAACCGAAGCGTGTTAGTTATTGTCGAGCTCTCGGCAGGTGACAGTAGTCTACCATCCTTCATGTTCGCGAGATAGACACGGTAGATCGCAGAGAAGATCAATCGTCACGTCCCAAGAAACAAGATGGCCGTGAATAAGCCCCCGGTATCTTAATTAAAGTGGTCATTTTTTAACAAAGCAGCTCAACTATGCAGGAGCCTCAGCTCGTGTGCGTCTCGGTATCCTTGCCAGAGCGAATCAAGGCGCTATCCCACGCCGTTCTTCGAATCAACGAGCTGCTGAAACCCGAGGCCATCGACGCCGCCGTCTACAACGATTGCCAATACGTTGTTCACACGTTTGGAGCTACGTGTAAGTGGACCACGAAAGCGATGGACGGGGCAGCGACTCGAGGACGCCTCGACCTCGTCAAGTGGCTGTCTGTGGTTCGAAATGAAGGGTGCACAAGTGCTGCAATCGATGGGGCGGCGAGGAATGGCCACCTGAAAGTGGTCAAGTGGCTTTGCACTCATTACGTTGGACGGTGTTCGAGTGGAGCGTTAAATATGGCAGCGAGAAATGGCCATTTGGAGGTGGTCAAGTGGCTGTGTCGTCGTAACCGAGCGCAAACCAACCCCGAGCCGTACGTGATTACGTATGGCGTGCAGGTCGTTGCAGCCAGTGGAGACACAAGCACGTTACGAGCTGTTTTACGCGAGAATTGCAGTTGGTATTACGTGGGTCGCGCTCTGGAAGAAGCCGCTTCCAAAGGTCTCGCGGATGTGGTGAAGCTCCTGTTGACTGTGAGGCTTCGACAAGCAAACGTCGGTCGGGCGTTGAAGAACGCAGTGAACGCAGAGCACATTGAAGTGGTGCAGCTTCTAGCTGATCTTTGTTCCTCAGCAGAACTACGAGCTGCGTATCCCAACATGACAACGGGGTGCAATGCCAAGATCGCTGAACTGCTACGAAAGTCAGTCGAGAGCAGAGAAGTGGAGGAGAAATGGGGATATTTCAGAACTCAACACAAGACACTGGAGCGGGTCAAGGCGTCTCGTGTTGCTAATACCGAAAAGTCCGTGTCTTTTTGCGGGTTACTTCGCTCGTGGTGAAGAAAAGTAAAATAGCTCTCGAACATTTTAACAAAAAAAACCTTTTTTTTCTTGTTAAGTTAAGTTTTTTTCGATTTGCCTTCCACGTTGTGGTTATAATCTACCAGCTTGCCATTAATCGTCATCCTTCTGTTCCTTCTCTAAAGCATCCTTAGCTTCGACCTCTTGCTCCTTCTCGCTGGTTTCCGCCACTTCTTCCGTACCTTCCACCTCCACGGCAGCCTCCTCTTCGCCATTCTCATTTTCTTTCTTTTCTCTTGATTCCTCGTCTTCTTGGTGTTCTGCCTCACTCTCTTCACCTTCCTCAGTCTTGTCACAAGTCAATTGCTGCTCCTCAGTCTGAGAACTCTCTTCACCTGCAGCCTCTTCCTCGTTCTTCTCCGACACCGAAGCGCTCACTTCCACATCATCAGACGGCGCCTCAATCTTCTGCTCGTCCAACGCGACAGCGTCCAGCTCCTTCTCTTCGACGCGCTCGTCCGTCTTGGCCAAGACACGACGAGCCGTATCTGCAAAGTCCTCCGCTTCATGCGTCGCTGCCAACACGTCCATAGCCGCCAGCATTCTGGCCTCGCCCCGACACACCAGCTCTTCCACCTGCTCCCGCTCTTCGCCAGTCATGACGCCCTTCCCTTCCAGCTCCTTCAGTAAGTCCAAGACCAAATGACCCTCTCTCGACGCATCGGCCTGCACATACTTCAGCTTCATCGCCTCGAGACACGCAATCCGAACCAGCGTGTCCACAAACTCGTCCCTGTTGTTGTCACTCAAAAACACCACAAGCGCAGCCACCACTCGGTCGTCTCGAGCCTTCACCAGCTGCACCAGACGCTCCGCTCCGCCACGAGGAAGCTTGTTACTTCTCGCTAAGGGGGCGATCCAGTCGTGTACCATCGCTCGCCGATGACGCTCCCACGCTGCCAGCTCGACCAAGATCTCCAGCGTGTCCACCAGCTCCTCCATGTTCTTGTCTTCGTCGTACACATCCACTGCAGCCAGCAAGCGAGGGTCGTGAGCCTTGACCAGAGACATGAGCAGCTGGATCTGCCACAGCTCCAGGCGACCACTGCGTCCAAACTCAGCGAGAAGACGAGCCACCGACTGGACCTCGTCGACTGTCTCCTCTTCGGCGTCACTTCCAAAGCGCGCGTGCTTCACCACAAGCAGCAGCGTGTCCTCCAGCTCATGGACGTCTTCGTCGGCCTGGAACGCCTCGTTCGCAGCCTGTAGAGCCTCGTTGCCTCCGTGAAACAGCACCAGCAACCCAGCGGCGTCTCCAGCCTGAATCGTCCCGCGGCGCTGCATCTGGCGCACCACATCTTCCAAGCTAACACCGCTGGCCGACGTTGTATTCAGGACGCGCTGGCCTGCTTGGCTCTGCTCAATCTGTCGCTGTAGTTTGGCCACGCGTTGCAGCGTATCCAGCAGTTCACTGGCGTCTCCATCGCCCGCGAACACTTCGTACGCGCTCTCCAGCAAGTTGTGACGCTGCGCCACCATCCGCCGCAGCGTCTTGGCCGCAGTCGGCGTCAGATGATGCTGCGCTTGCCACTGTCCCAGCAAGAAGCTCAAGTGTCTCTGCCAGCCCAGCGAGTCGCTGTCGTCGTCGCTGTCCACAAGCGGATCCTCCTCTCGCACGGCGTCGTCCAAGCCCCGCGCGAAAGCCGCCGCCGCCTTCTCCTCGTCTCCGAGCTCCATCGTGATCTCCTCCACGATCCCCACTAGGGCGTCTCGCAGCGCCGAGACGTCGCCGTCTCCCAGCTCAAAGTCGCACAAGAGCTGGAGCACTTGCGTGTCGTCTTGAGCCACCAGCGCTTGGATAATATCCAGCTCCAGACTCGTCAGCATCTGCTGCGTATGGAGCGACGTCATGACCGCCAGGGCTGAGCTCACTCTCTTCTTGGCGGGTGAGCTGCTTTTACTGCTCTTACTGAGCTTCCTGGGGCTCTTTCTGCTCTTCTTACGGGCGATAGGCCTCGGCGGGTCGACCCCCAGCGCTGCCAGGCGCTTGGCGGTCGTCTCCAAGTCTGACAAGCTGCCCCCGTCGTTCTTGAAGCTCTGTAGAGCGCTCCACAGCACCGTATTCTGGCCCAGCACCAGCTCCAGCAGGTGCGCGCCGTGATCCTCAGGCAGCACGTGCTTGTCCAGCAGTCTCTCCACCATATTCAGCAGCTCCATGGTGTCGACGAAGCGACCATCACTCTTGCTGCCAGAGATCTTCCAGCCGTCGCGACTGAGAGCCAAAATCTGCATCTGAACTTGAGGACTGAAGACTCGTCTGCCGATTGCAGCCACTTTCTTGGCCACCAGCTCAGCGTGCAGAGATTCCTCGCCCTTGTCCGTGTGGTGAGAGGTCTGTAGCTCGGTTTTGAGCCCGATAGAGCCCTCGGGACGCAGCAGATCCAGCAAAAAGCGCTTCTTTTGGGCCACGGACGCGTTTCCAGCCATCGCAGCGAGCACTCGCGCACTCTGTTGCTCACAGAGGTCTCGGAGCACGGCAGACTCGAAGCTACTGAGCTTCTGCTCGCTCTCCAACGCCTTTAGCAGCCTGTGAAGCCTGATTACGTCGCTGGAAGACTCTGACACCTCGTTCTGAGGCTTCAGAGCGTTCGGAGAGCCCCCGCAAGGTGCAAACAGAGCGGAGACGCGTCCTGAGAGTAGTTCTGGCGCTTTACAGGCCACGGAGAGCGGTACAAGGCGCTGAATCGAGCTGGAAGGGCGCTTCTTCCGTGCGTTTGAGGTCGTAGGAGCCACCTGAAAGCCGGCGCAGACACCATCGTGATGGCTTAAGGCCGCACGCACCAGCTGCTGCAGCTCGAGCGGCGACATGCCCGCGTACAGCCCCAGTGTTGGCCTGGACGACGCCCCTGAGAGCTGCACATACGCTACGTCGGCCATAAATGTCACTTGGATTCAGTATGGGAAGAGTGTTAATCAGTCGCAAAGATCGAATGTGAAATGATGTGTTGTACGTAGCTGCAATAAATAATGTGGTTGACATACAAATAAATGTGCTCTGAATACTGGCCTGTCAGCCGGAATAGTGGCCCGTACGTGTCGCGAATCTCTCGCCTATCGACTAGCTGAGTAGTACTCAGAGAACAGCAGCAGCGCAGCGACAATGGCCAGTGTGTGGCCTGTGGCGGACGACCCGCGTGCTAAGCTCTTCAATGGTGGGTTTATATCAAAATAAATCTGGGTAGATGCAGTGATAGAGCGGTCTCTAACCAGGTTGTGCTACATCTGAGAACAGACCAAGTGCACGGTTACATCAAACTGAATGGGCTGTGCGTGTCGCTCATGGACACACCGCAGTTCCAGCGACTGCGAGACCTCAAGCAGCTCGGCACGCTCTACTACGTCTTCCCTGGAGCCTCGCACAACCGCTTCGAGCACTCTCTGGGTGTCAGCTTCCTCTCTGGACAGACCGTCGAGCGGTTCCGACAGCAACAACCGGAGCTGGAGCTGACGCAGCGAGACGCTCGCCTTCTGGTACGAATGCTGCCAATTATCTGAGTAGAAGATTGATAGGCTCATGGCTGTGGAAGTGAAGAGCGCAGCGGGATTACTGCACGATTTAGGCCACGGACCATTCTCGCACGTGTTCGAGCACGAGTTCATGCCACGTGTGGCCGCTGCGAGAGGATACGGTAGCGCAGATGCACCGACGTATCACCACGAAGACATGTCGCTGCGTATGATTGAGTACATGGTGGACGACAACAACATTGACCTCGAGCGAGACGACATGCGCTTCATCCAGCAGCTTATTGTTGGCGCTAAAGAGTGAGTGAAAAATGGACTGAGTAAACGACTGGATTGGGTACTGAACGACCTTACCCCGTGGTATACAGAACGCACATGGGCTCGCGTGTGGACTCCAGAGGTTATCTGTACGAGATTGTGGCGAATGGACGCAACTGCATCGACGTGGACAAGTTCGACTACTTGGCTCGAGATATGCTCAATCTCTTCGGACTGCGGAAGGTGTTTGACTTTTCTCGACTCACCATGTTCAACCGCGTGATCGGCAACGAGATTTGCTACCACACAAGTGTGAATCTGGACATCTACGACATGTTCCAGCAACGCTATCAGATGCACAAACAGATCTACAATCACCGCAAGGGCAAAGCGGTCGAGTTCATGATCTGCGACGCGATGCTGCTAGCTGACAAGGAGCTGGGCATTTCTGCCGCTACGCAGACGCCTCGGGACTTCCAGTTCCTCACAGATCACGTCGTTCATGTGCGTCTTGGAGTCGATTTCTTAGCGCTGGCATTGAATGTTGAGACTCACTTATTGTGCTGTCTAAATGCAGTCGATCGAAGCGTCCAAGACCGACTCGCTAGCTGACGCACGCGCGCTGCTTAAGCGTGTGCGTCGCCGCGAACTTTACGAGTTCATTGACGAGTATCTGCTGCCTCCTCACTTGATGTCGCGCATCCCTCGCTTCACCGCCGAAGAATTGGCCACTCAGACTTCTCTGGACGGTGTGACGCTGGACCCGGAAGACATTATCGTGTCCGATGGCCGACTAAACTACAACTTTAAAGACCGCAACCCCGTGGACAACGTCTCGTTCTACGCGTCCAGTGATCTGAACTCCAAGTTCCACATCCCCAAGGAGGAAGTCAGCTTGCTGTTCCCCGAGAAGGTACGCGCTGTATGCTTTTGTGTCGGAGAAGAATGCTCTTGCTAACTGTATACTTGGCTGCAGTTTGAAGAGCGGATTATACGCGTGTATAGCCGAAACAAATCACTCAAGGTCCATGCTGCAATCCAGGTACAAGCTACTACATGTACAACACTTTGGTCACTTCTATGCTCGACTCACACGGTTTTGTTTGCTGCAGCATGCCTTCCGTACCTACATTCGCCAGTTCAGTACGACACTTCCGCCACCGTCCCCGTCGTCCAAGGTATACATAACGAGTGTTGTTTGTGTTGCATCGTTCTGTCATTGAGCTGAACTCATTCTTCCACAGATTTACGGGCAAAAGACCACGGAA
Source organism: Phytophthora infestans T30-4 (assembly GCF_000142945.1). Classification (NCBI taxonomy): domain Eukaryota; phylum Oomycota; class Peronosporomycetes; order Peronosporales; family Peronosporaceae; genus Phytophthora; species Phytophthora infestans. Next base: position 1,232,864 of record NW_003303725.1, on the reverse strand, counting down.
CACGTGCTGTCTAGCAAGAAGAAGGTTGTCAGGAAACTACCAGGTAAAATCTCGTGTGTATGGCCAGCCACCTCTGCACTACTTCAGTAATCTAACTGTTCTCCTTTCAGTACTACCAGAAGCCAGTAGTGAACACGACACTAACGATCGCCCTTCAACTTCAGCCAACAAGCGTCATAAAGCTACTTAAGAAAACAACAAGTGAAACTCTTGTAAATTCATACTTTTACGTACGAAGTTATCTTCATTTCTTACTTAAAATTGAAAAAAAGTAAAAAAAAAAGCTATTACTGTTAGTTAACTTAATTTTTTGACCTTCCACTCGAGTTCGTCCACTACATTTTGGAACAACGGGTCGAAGAAGCTCTTCCACTCTGGGTACGGGATGATTTTGTCCATATCGGTCGAAAGCGTCGTGTGGATCTTGATGTCTCTTCCTCGACGGAAATCGTGCCACTTGCAGCCGACAAACTGGCAAATATTGCGATAGCCCCATCGAAATCGTCTTCGTGGGAATATTTCAATAACGAGCGTGCCAGGACGCGTCCACATGGCGTTAACCATCCCAGCGCCGTGCATTCCGATCACCACGTCGCTGTCCAGCATAGATTTCATTTGGTCGTGCATCGTCATGCTCGTGAGCTCGAGAGACTGGAACTCGCACTCTCCAAATCGATACGCGTCTTGGTATTCCTCACGCATTCGTTGAAGGATTTCGGCTTCGTTCCGCCATTGGCGCTGTACACGACGACCACCGTAAGGTCTGCGCGAGATGACGGTCACAAGGCATCGCTGTGGGTCGCTTTTGCCGTCGCGTGGAGCTACTCGTAGACTTTTGAGTGCCAAGTCTCTGAATTCTTTGATCATAGCATTGTCATAGCAGGGCTGATTGTCGTCCAGATGACTCATAAGCGGGCCTGTGACTTCGTACGGAGCCAACAAAGCCGATTCGAAGTGCACAACTCGGTGCTGGAACTCTTCTCCGCTGATAATTAGACGCTCAGGGCCAAGCAGAGCGTGTCGGAGCTCGTCAACTGGAGTCGGTAGCGCGCGATCAAAGGTCACGAGTTGCGTTGAGTCTCTTTCCCACCCGATAGTCTGCACCATTATCCACGCGTTTAGAATCCCAGAGATCTGGAAGAACGGGTTGTGGTCATCTCTCCGCACCAACACTACGGCTTGTTTCAACGTCATCGTGTCATCGACAGCTCGGTCAACTGTGTCGGTCTTGCAGGTAGGGTCGTTGTCACCAGGTCCTCCTACGAAGAATTCGTTCCAGATGTTTGGAGCTCCGTGAGCGTGATCCTGCGGCTGCGAACAGCTACAGAACGTCGCGTTCTTCATGTACTTAAAGCGTGGGTCGTGGTTGCCACCATCATCAGCCAGACTGTCGATGTCCTTGGCCACTTGTGCGCCTCGTACATCCAACACAAAGTTCTCGAGCAACGTCGCACTTACGCCAGCGTCTGACACGTGATAAAACGTGTATGGCGAGCTGCTGTTGCCTCCTTGAGTACAAAATGACCGCGACGTGTTCCGTAGCCGTTGGATCAGTCCGTAGTCCCGAGCGTAGAGACACTCGTCTTTGGATCCCTTACTAGGCGTCCATTTCGCTGGCTCGACCTTCTCTTCTTCTTGCACGAGATGATGGACCGCTTTCTGGTAATGGGGAATCCCAAATGGGTACATTTGTAGTCGTTTAGTGTCGAGGGACTCGGCGCTACCAACGTCGCCGCTTGACTGGAACGACTCGAAACTTTTGCAAAAGTTATGGAATGACACTAGCGTGATAACGGAGACCATGACACCCCATATGCAGTGTCGTCGTTTGGAGCGTGCAGCTGCACTGGAGTTGCCAGGTACAGGTTTCATGAGAGTATGTGCGACCATGTACAGAAGGGCGAGAAAGAGAATGACAAGGGAAGACAGCGGATACCGCACGAAGGGTTTCAACAGGTGTATTGAATTGATTGCACGGAGTAACATGGTTTTGACCGCAGTTTTGGCACTGTCATTGCAGAGTGATCAGTGGCTACACATTTATTTATGGTGCCGGTTGCGAAAAGGTACAAGGTATGGTCAACGCATTTGCTGGTTCAGGATCAGCAGTCCACGACAGTAGAGAGGATTTCGGCCCCACCAATTCTTGGTCCGTTCTCGGTTGACGTTCATGAAAAGTGCAGCATCGAGCACGAACCAGGAATTGTTGTCAAGACAGTCTTAGGAATCTGGTTTTCTTAGGAATGTCCTGTCCGGTTGGAGACCTCTCACAACCAATCTTTCACAGCCACCACCAGTATGGTGTCGTCGGAGACTGCGTTGCTGCAGTAGTACATCGCCAAGAACAAGTACATGAGCCGCAAGAAAAGCTTCGCTTCATGTTGCTGCTCGACCAAGTTGAGCGGCCTTCGATTCCTGCTGTGACGTTTGACCTCGCTAGCTACACCGATGCAAACAGCGAGCTTGAGTTTCGCTTCGATGTGGCTGGCGTCTACGAGCCACGGTCTCTGCTGCGCATCCCTGACACTGTAGTGACGGCACATGGCGACACTTGTTTCGGTGACACTGCCCTCTGCGTGATGCTAGCTCGCTTAGCGTTTCCAACGCGCTACTACGACATGATGAAGACGTTTGGAAGGGGTACAGCGTGGTTGTGTCGTGTATTCTTGCACATGATCGACTACGTGCACGACACGTTTGCGGACAAGCTGTTCATGGCTGAATCGATCGTTAGCGCCCGCATGGAGGAGTATGGCGAAGCCGTCGAGGCGAAAGGGGCTCCGACGGAGGGCGTATTTGGGTTCCCCGACGGCACCAAGGTGGCGGTTTGTCGTCCTTCACCTCGCCGTCATGGCGAAAGAGGTGAGAACCTGCAGAAGCATCTGTACAGCGGGCACAAGCGCATTCACTGCCTGAACTACCAAGCCGTGACGGCACCTGACGGGCTTTGTATCCATTTCTGGGGTCCCATGGAGGGACGCCGCCACGACAGCACCATGCTGCGGGAAAGTGGTCTTCTAGAATACTTTGATGAACACCAAGACACGTTTGAGGGGAAGCTCCTTTATGGTAACCCTGCGTATGGAACACGTAAGTACATCGTCAGTGGATATAAAGGAAATTCTGTAAGTGCCGACGAAAGTGACTTCAACAGCGAGATGAGTCGTCTTCGTGAATCGGTGGAATGGAATTTCAAGTGTATGAAAACTCTGTGGTCGTACGTCGAATACAATAAACAGCAAAAGGTTCGCTTGTCACCAGTCGGTAAGTTTGTTAAAGTTGCTATGCTCCTAACGAACTGCCACAACTGCTACTACGGAGGCAACCAAATCAGCCAGTATTTCGATCTGCCACCACCCAGCTTACAGGATTATCTGGGGTAGAAGGTGAAATTCCTGCGCTCGGTCAAGCACCACCTTCAAGACCCAAGACACCATCGCTCACTCCAACCCCTGCATCTTCGCCCACGTCACCGACCTCTCCAACAATTCCATCGAGCGCCGTTCCACCACGCGCCTTGAGCAGAGCTAGCTTTAGCAGGTTTCCGTAGCGTTCGTTTTCTAATCGAGGAAGACGAAGCTTAAATTCTCGCTCCTCTTTCCGGTCCTGAAGCTCTATTTCCTTCTGCTTTCGCTGCAACTCTTGCTTCTGCTGAAATTGCTCAGCTCGCATTTGGCGCTCTTTTTCGTTGTCCTCACGCATCAGGTCGTAGATGGTTACCTTGCGCGGCGACGGCTTCTCAGACTCGCTCTCTTCACCTCTGTCCTTCCGCTTCTTCAGGCGCGATACAGCTTCCTCCCGCATTAGCTTACCAACGTTATCTTCTGACTCGAGCTTTTCCTTCAACTCCAGAGCCCACTGCGCCTCTTCTCTAACATGCTCATCTACAGCCAGCACTATCTCGTCCAGAAGCTGCTGCGACTCCGTGTAATCCTCTGAGACTCCCGAAGCTGCCGCCGACTTTTTGTCGGCTTCTCGATGGTTTTCCACCAGTACATTGAACCGTGCCTGTGCCGACTTGCCAGTAATCTCCTGCTTGGAAAACCCCTGCACGACTTTCACCTTGTTGGCGAGAGACGTCCACGCATCCATAAGGCTGCCTCGAACACTAGCAAAAGGCTGGACTGCGTTAACTTGCCGGAGTAGTAGTAGGTCGTCGTGCTTGCTGATTTTTTTTCTTTTTGTAATCGATTTCGAGGAGGACACTGTTGTCGTGGCTGTTGAAGGTGCCTCAGTCGACTGGGCACTCTCCTTTGGAGGTTTACGAAATGTTGGCATCTTGGTGGGCTAGAGATCAAAAGCGAATGCTTCGAGCAGAACAACGGAGCTCGTGAAGGAGCACCATTCGTCATGGTTGGTGCCGGCCAACTGCTTTGGAACGGCGAAGATTACCTCAATTAGTTAATGCTCGAAGGCTTTTCGCAGAGTGGACTGAGATTTGTAGCGAAACCTCTTGCTTCGCATTCCTAGTCTTGGTCTATTCCCGTTTTACGAACGAGGACTCGGACCAAGATTGGCTCTCTTCGAAATCTCTCTAGTAATTGGCCGATTCCGGACGGAATCCGGAATGGTGCCCATACGATTTGATTGAAATTGAAGCGATCAAATCGATTTAAGCTACGAGGATTATTCATTCCGGACAGACCAACCAATTCACATAGGAAAAACGTCAGAGCGTGTATCATCCTGAAACGTTTTGTCAGTATATGTGAAACGTGTGTCAATAAGTCTATGGGCTGCCATTGGTATTGACAGTATGTGACAGTCTCAAAACAAACGCCAACAGGTGTATGAAAGTGAGGGTTGTGTGTCAAAATGTGTAGCTGGCAACCGTTTGGACGTGTACACACACTTTCAGCCGTGTTATAAAGTGTCGGTGTATGCCAATGCACTCCACGCCAAAGCTGTCTTTATACCGATAGAATCAGACATCACTCAGAGTTCCGAATGGCTACCTGCAGTTTTTACAAAGAAACCGGGACGCCCCAAGACGAAGCGCATAAGAAGTGTTGGAGAAAACGGGAATAGATCTTCACAGAGTTGCTCAAGTTGCCATCGGAAAGGCCACAACAAGCGTTCATGCACGCAATCGGATGGCACATAGCACATTCAAAAAGAGTGTCCCTCAGTCGCTATAGAGCAACAAAAAGGTCAATTTTGTGTTTTTTTTGTTTTGTTTGAGCATTTAGAAGGTCACTCAACTCCGGGTTTTTATTAGTGTCCCTCATTCGCGATCGAGCAATAATGAAGTCACTTTCATGTTTTTTTGTTTTGTTTGTGCATTTAGAAAGCTACTCAATTCCGGGTTTTTGCGTTATAGTAACCCTTAAGAAGAATCGTCACTGCTAATGATAGATTCACCACAGCATCCATCCGCACCACACTGGCATTTAAACCATAATTCATCGCCATAATCAACAGTGACCTCGCTTCCAGCTTGAATATCCTCCATCGTAGCGACAACCACCGTGACGAAGCGGCGGTTTTGAACCTCGTAAAATCGGCAATTTGCCGCACAGGAATGATTCATGAACCGCGTAATGTTTCCCTTGAATTTCGCCTCGATCCACAAGTTCTCCTTGCGCGACGACCGCGCGGCCAAACCGATGGTGTAGTTGCTGGTTCTTTTCTTGTCCTTACGGTAGTCGTGTGTTGTCAACACACCAGCGTACTCAGCAACAATACTTCCACTTTCAATATCCTCAGACGTGAAAACAGAGTATCCAATATTTCCACGCACTAGGTGCAGGCCACTCACAGTTCTCAGTCGATTGCCACAGTCAGATCCGTCGAGGCAGTTATTCCGAGCACAAAATATGCTACCCAGTGCATTTGGGCAACCATCCGGTCGGCAAATTTTGTCGCAGCCACACCAATCCATCGGCCCTAAATCGGGTACCAAAATGTTGTTTGGGTTCTCGGTATTGGTTATCTCCATTACATCAGAAGGCCATGGAACTACGTCATTATCTTTCTGTAGGAGCAAAATGTTCGCTTTCTCATTTTCGCCCGTCTCAGAAGCTCCGTGAGAACGTTCGCTAGACCTGCTGTCGTTTTCGTCGCTGGACTCGTCCAAATAAATTATATCTGGTGTGACAGTCCAGTACACATTGTCGATTTCATCGTGACATCCGGTGTCAACGTCGTTGCATTCAGTCTTGTCATGGCTGCTTTCGTCACCACTCTCCATTAAACTGATAATCTCACGAGGCGAAATAGGCGGAGCGCAATACTCTTCGCGATATTCATTTGGCTGATGTGCTGTATTAGAGCCGCAATCACTAGCTTCATCACTCACTCTCTCTGTATCTTCATTGTCGCTAGTATCATACAAAAAAATACTTCTGGAAGGTTAGCAATATCTTTGCCAACAGAGCCTACTTCACCATGCTCTGGGGTAAAATACCCTCTCCTGCCTCCCTGGGTTAAATCGATCAGGTCCGTAATGAAAGAAAGTGCTTTCGACTTTCACGTCGGCTCTCCGCCCCAGTCTTCCCTACACGCGAAATACACGGGCCTCTGTAGCATGGCCCCCTCCAGAAGGAGGCAAACTCGCCTAGCGGCGCCGTTTTCATCACTCCACAACGGTAAGCCCGCTTAGAATCTCGGACTGGGGCCCGCCTGTGACGAGGTCACACAGCACCTTGCGCAAGAGGAAGTTATCTTCCGAGAGTATACAAACTCTCAGTGAACAGCAGTTCACAGGTCCTCTCTTTTATTAAAGAGAGCGAAGTGACCCAAATAAGGTAGATTGTAAACTGAGTATATTTATAGGTAGATTAAGTTTGGGTTTAATACAAACTGTTAGTTACCTATAGAAATGCAATGTCATTTAACCAATGGTTGGCTTTGAACGACCTTGGTACCTTGTACCAAATATCTCGGAGTATGACGTGTCATACTCCTGAAGTGTGAAGTGTCACACTTCATGTAACCAGGGTACACTTAGGGATACGTACCCCGTTACATCCTCCCCCACTTAGGTTCGGTTTACCGACCAATCTGAATGAAGAGGTGTTCATCACAAACTCTCATTCTCAAAGTCGAAAACCATCGACTTGGCCGCGCGAGCGCGGCGGAGGCTCACTTCACAGTTAGAGCCTCGAGCAGCAACCTGTGCGCTCTTCGTCTAGGTCTCCAATTCGACCGTTAACATGCCTCGTGGCACTACTAAGAGCGGTGCTAAGACACGCTCCAAGGCTGCAGCCGGTAAGGCGCAGGCCAAGAGCACTAAGTCTCACGGCAAAGGCTCTGCACTCAAGGAGGCTACTCAGGTGGCCTCCGAGGCGATCGGTTCCTCGGGTGACGCGGCTGCGGACAAGCGCGCAAGCAGGCGCCGCAGTCCGTCGCCCTCGTCTTCAGACAACCGTCCGAACCCTCGGTTCGTAGAACGCGAGTCCAAATCGGGCAGTGAAGACGATGCCGAGTCCGAGAGCACTCAGGATGCTCCTGCGGGCTCTGTGGGAGGGCACAGCCCAGTGCCCAGTGAGCACAAAGAAGACAGCGTGCAGTCGCCCGCTAGTGATCACGGTGATCACAGTCCCAGGACCTCTGTGCGCTCTGAGAGTCCGGCCGTTAAGGCTAAGGGCGCTCCCAAAGCCGGTGGCGATGAGGAAGAGAATCCTCGCAAACGTCTCTCGTTTGCCGAGGGTCTTGCGCGCGCTAAGGCCTCTAAAGCCGAAGGCGCCAAGCCCTCAAAGAAGCGTACCGCCTCTAAGTCTCTACTCCGCGAGGAGAAGGAGACTCGACGCTCCTATCAGAGTCTCTTCGGCTCCTCGGATGAAGAGGAGGAGAAGGAGGAAGAAGAAGCTGCCGCCGCTTCTGTTCCCAGATTGCGACAGCCTTCGGGCAGTCAATCAGGAGCCGTTCAATCGGCTCCCATGAGTTCTCGAAGTGGGCATAACCCCTCCACTTCACGAGGAGCTGTCGCTTGCCGCGACACCGTTGCTCCTGGGGGATCCGCTCCACGTGGTAGTGGGCTTCTCCATTCCGGTCAAGCAGGGGCGGAGGTGCCCTCGTACGAGTACGAGTACTCGGCGCCTCCCGAGAGCCACTCTCGTCCGAGTGCTCCGACTGCGGGTCCGACACAGGACCCTGAGGTTGACCGCCTCCGTCAACGTGTCCTCGTGCTTGAGATTGCACTTGGCCTTGGGACTGGCGGTAATGCTGCCGCCCAGGCCGGGAATCAGGGCGAGCTCGCTCGTCTTGCGGGCCGCCTGGACCTGGTGGAGCGAGAGGTCGCGAGCCTGCACCTGCGGGTGGATCGCCGGGCCTCTTCGTCCGATCTGGACGAGGCCTTTCGCATGATCCGACGGATCGAGGCTTTGTTGCCACGTCCGGAGCCGCCTGCGGCACGCTCCCAGACGTACGCGTATGGTGCGTACCCGGCGTACTCAGCGTACTCGGCGTATGGCGCCGGGGTCCGTTCGTATGGAGCCCCTCCGGCGTACGGTCTTGACCGCAGCCTTGCCGTCCCGACCGAGACTTGGGTGCCTGCTCCGACGCCCTCGTCGACGACTGTGACCGGCCCTCGCTTCGAGGAGCTGGGTCAAGGGGGATCTGCGAGTCAGCAACCCCCTGCGGGTCAAAGTACCGCTTAAGACGTCCGACATAGAACGTCGGGTGCGTCGTCATTGACTTTGGAAGGTCGATGGTGTACGACGCACCATGTCTGGCCAGGACTGCAAAAGGTCCGATGAAGCGGTGCTTCAGTTTGTTGCTGCCGACAGATCTAACAGTGTCTAGAGGTAGGTTCCTCGTGTCTAGCAACACTAAGTCACCAACCTCAAATATACTTAAGTTTCCTCTTCCTTGTTTGTCTGAGTACTCCTTTTGTTTATCTTGGGCCGCTGCCATGGCATCGCGGACCCTGCTGACAATGTTCAGCTTGGTATCCATAAAGGATTCCACCTGTTTCCGCAGCGAAACTGGCCTCACATCCGAGACCTGGGAGGAAAGGGCTTTCCGAGCCTCTCCCCCACTTAGAATAGAGGAGTCAGTGTCTCCTCGAAGAGTGAGGGGCACTCTGGGGTGGCGGAAGCCGTTCAAGTAGAACGGCGTGAACCCGTGGACGTGTGCACCGCGTTGTTGACGCAAACGCAACAACTGGAAGATGCGACGACCACGTACGTGGCGCTGCCGCGCACACACTGCGGAGAGTGTCCTCGAGCACTCGATTGACGCGCTCTGTTTGGCCGTCTGTCTGCGGATGATCCGCAGTGGACATCTGCAGACGAGTTCCCAGTAAAGGGAACAGCGTTTTCCAAAACGCAGCAGTGAACCGTGGGTCTCGGTCCGAGACAATCGTCTCCGGGAGACCGTGATAGCGGAACACGCCATCGACGAGCAACCTTGCGGTTTGTTCGCCCGTTACAGTGACGGGAACTGGAGCAAGATGTACCATCTTGCTCAGCCGACACACGAACACCAAAATTCCGGTGTTGCCGTGTCCGTCGGCGGGAAGCCCAAAGATGAAGTCAAGACTCATCGACTTCCAACAATCAGCCAGTACGGGCAGGCTCTGTAGTGGAGCCGAAGAGTGCCCTGCGGGTTTGACCCGCTGACCTGTTTCGCATGTCTTGACGTATCGGGCGACCCACTTGTACATGTGGGTCCACCAGAAGGACTGAGAGACCGACAGAAAGGTCTTCTCGCGGCCCATGTGGCCTCTGGAGGGCGCGTCATGCACCTCCGCGAGGATGTCGAACTTCAGATCCTCGTCGTTGGGTACGACCACCCGTGGAGGATCAGTGGGCTCCACCCGATAATAGAGGAGGCCCTCCTTCAACTCATATCGGTGGAGCCGTGAGCGCTGTCGCGACGAGAGCCAGTCGGACTTCGCGCTCGTTCCGGCCTTAAGGAACTTGACGATAGGCGCGACAGCCTCATCGTCCCGATACGCCATGCGTATCCGATCATATAGATCCGATGTCACCCGCGTGATGTGGGCCAACTCATAGTCGGGACGCCGAGAGAGGGCGTCCGCAAGCACGTTGAGCTTGCCCGGCTTGTATTCGACGCGGAAGTTGTATTCCGCGAAGAAGGACAGCCACCTCGCCATCCTTTGGGAGAGGTGAGGCGAGTTAGTCGCCGTCCTCAAGGACGCGTGGTCTGTGTAGATCACAAAGGGCCTAGAGCCCAGAAGGTGAACACGGAACTTCACAAGTGCATATTTCATTGCCAGGAGCTCCTTGTCATGGACAGGGTAGTTCCGCTCGGCGGCTTTCAGCTGCCGGGACTGGAACGAGATGACTCGTTCCTGTCCAGCCGTGTCGTCCTGCAGCAATGCACACCCGATGGCGTAATCGGAGGCATCGCAGACGAGGCTAAACGGCTTCGTCTCGTCCGGCAGAGCCAGGACAGGGGCCTCTTGGAGACTAGCCTTGATGCTGTCAAAAGCATCCTGGTGCTCTTGTTCCCAGCGCCAGTCGACGTCCTTCTGAAGGAGGCTCGACAAGGGCTTAGCGAAGCCCGCGTACCCAGCGCTGTACTTGTGAAGGTAGTTGGCCAAGCTTAACCACTTTCGAAGATCCTTCTGGGATCGGGGCGTCGGCCATGCTGCTATGGCCTTGACCTTGTCGGGGTCAGCCCGAACGCCCACGTTGCTGACGAAGCAACCGAGAACTTTAATCTCTGGTGACGCGAAAACGCACTTGCGATGTTGGCGTAGAGCTTGTTCGCTCGCATCACGTCCAACACTCGACGGAGGTGTCCTAGATGCACCTCCATGGCCGTCTTGCCTCCCTCGGCACGGCTATGGACGAATATGTCGTCGAAGTACGTATGTACGAAGGTACGCAAAGGGCGGAACAATTGCGTCACCAGGCGATTGAACGTCGCCGGGGCGTTAGACAAGCCCTGCGGCATGACGAGCCACTCCCAAAGCATGCCACTTGGAGTGCTTACCGCGGTGAGCGGGATGTCACTCTCTCGCATCAGGATTTGGTAGTATCCGTCTACCAAATCCAGCGCACTGTACAGTACGCTCCCGGCCATGTTGTTCAACAACACATCCTTTCGTGGGATCGGTGTTTGGGCCGGCACCGTTGCGTTGTTCAGCTTGTTATAAGCGTGAACCAGACGCCACTTTCCGTTCGCTTCCGAACGCAGAAAGTCGGCGTCGAGTGCGGGGATTTCGATTCCCGCACCATGCCTGCCTTCGCTTTCGCGGCGAAGAAGGCATCAATGACCTCGCACTGTTCGCGCGGGAGAGGCCATTGCCTCGTGACACAATACTTTGTGCCGGGCACGAGATCAATCTCGTGCCGTACGCCTCGATCCGGTGGGAGTTGGGTCGGTGGGTGTTTGCTCACCACGTCCGCATACTCCGTCACCAAAGGATACACCGGATCCTTGGGGTTCTTAAGAATCTCAGAACCCAAGCGCGCCTGACGCTGCTTGTTCATGTCTTCCAGGACGTTCTCGTC
>NW_003303725.1:1211602-1216665 GCF_000142945.1 Phytophthora infestans T30-4 | reverse complement strand
GCTCGTTACGCAGTGCGTATTATAGTGGATTATTACAGCCCGTATGCTCCGCTTGTTGCGGGTCAATGCGGGGGCGACATGCCCATGTACCCCGCTTATAACGGGCTCAATATACAATGCTTATCATTGTGGGCGCATTTACAACCCAAATGCGCCGCTTATAGCGGGATCAATACGCAGTGCGTATGGTTTGAAGTCTAGGGAGGTTTTCCTCTAGCTCAATATCGCGGGGCAGACGTCCTGCTTAACGCACGCAGCACGTTAGCTGGCATAGAAGGCAACATGGCCTTGAGGTGCCGGTGGCACATGGTAGACTCCCGTGCGTCCTCTTGTCGGCGTCGAGTTCATGCCCTGTTAAGCCATGTGACGCTCTGCGTTTGAGCCGCCCTTATTTGTAGGAAGGGTCGGGCTTATAACTTGTTGGCTTGCCGCGTCAGCTCGCCTCCTATCCGTCATCTGTCCTCTGGCGAAACGTTGGGGTCTTAACCTGTTGAGCCAGGTGGCGCTTTGCGTTTGAGCGTTGGGCTCATAACCTGTTGGAGGGATGATTTGCGCAGAGTTGTTAGGGCAGCACAGAATGGAGTGAGGACAAAAGAAGAGTGGTCTAGGCGGCCATAGTGGAGAGGAAGTCTCGAGTGTAGGAGGAGAAGACGCTTGTGTTGGACTTGGTAAAGGAGAAGACACTTGTGTTGGACTTGGTAAAAGAAGAAGTGATGAATTATAGAGTCTGGTGTTCTGGAGGGGAGTTACTCTCCACCAACCAGTCCAGTTATTTACGATTTCTCTATATGAAATAGCACAATTATATTCCACTAGATAGTCATCATCACATCGGAGATGCTTACTTCAACACTTTTGACAAACGTTTGACACGTTCTGACGTTTTCCCATTCACATAATTTGTGGTTGGCAGAAGTTTGATAAAAAGAGCGACCCGGAGCATGAATTAAATTTTATTTTGATGGCGATGGCGGTGGGAGCGGTTAAGTTGGATAGGCCGACGGCATCAGTGCGTAATCTAGTGGACAGCTGGTGAGCGAGTGTGGAGCGGTCGTGGTGGCGGCGGCGACGGTGGCACTGGTGGTGGGCGAGCGAGCGTGAAGGACGAGCGGCACGACGGCGGTGAGCGAGTGTGGAGCGGCAGCGGGTGATAACGAGCCATCGCGATTCGGGTGGGTATATGGGAGGGCGAGGCGCCGTTGATATTGATGGCCAAGTTATACGTGTTCGGCGCGATCCTTACAGCGTGGCGGTGTAGTGTGGGCGACGGTTCGATGTGAATTCGTGGTGGATCTCTTGCAAGTTGGTAGAGTTGGATTGGTGCGGCGTGAGTACGTGCGCGATCTGTCCACCGTGGTCAGTTACCATCTCGAGAGCAGGAACTAGTACGTCGCGGAGGTGAGCTTGGAGCACTGGTGCTGGACAACGGGGACCTCGAGATCCTCGCAGACATGATCGTGGTGGTGGATGGCCAGACACGAGCAACCTGGCCAATCCGCTCTGAGTCAGGCGCTAACATCCTGCCGGAGAGCATCGACCAGTGCAAGGGCTACAGCGCATTCGCGGTTCTGCTGGACTCGCTGAACGTGGACCAGCCGGACGGAGGTGATGGATCTGATCTCGACTCTGGAGTTAGTGCACGAGGTGTGTGTAGTACCTGGTTCTTGTCCCTCCCTGTTACGTGCTGTCAGAGGCTGCTATGCTTGTGGCTTCGGACGAGAGCCATTTGAAGGATTACCTGAACAGCAACGCAGACAAGATGTCGCGCTCCCTCGCCGTGTCCAAGGTCGTCGTGAATGCTAAGGAGATCGAGTTCGACAGTTTGGCCAAGGACAGCGCCATATCCATCTACGCCACACGCCAAGCACGCCCGCGTACACTCTGGAGACGCCACACTGGTGGAGCCAGTCCAGCAACTGTTCGTGGGCACGATCAAGCAGCTAGCACCATCGCACAGGCGCTTAACGTCACGGGCCCGTTTACCACGTACTAACACCACACCCAGGCAATGGCCCGGGCTAACGACGTCAAGGCGATCAGGGGCATCCTGCGCGCCTGTATCGACTACGTGGACGTCAAGGCGCCGCTGTTCTCGTTCATGCGTCTGCACGGCGCTGGCCCGAGTATGGGTGTGGAGTTGGGTTCGACCGGTGAGATGGCCCGCTTCGGCACGGGCGTGCACGAGGCGCATCTGACGCGCTGCCGTGTGCCAGCTTCAGGATGTCCAAGGATACGGTGCTGATCTCGATCGGCAATTAGGACATCAAGCACGAGTTTGCGGAGGGAGCTCGGATCCTGCAGGAGCTGGTTTCGATGTGAAGTTGCGTCGCTGAATCAAATGCTGGCACGTAGTAGTTAAACTGAATGTTTGACTAGGATGCTTGTCCTTACATGTTTAGATATCTATTGACAATCAAACGCTGTAAGAAAAATATTTTAGTTGTACTGTAATTAAGTAGCCCATTAGCGGCGGGGTGTCAAACCCGCAAGTGTACAGCCTTCAAGCTGCAGTTTCATACTAGTACATGTAATGCTACGATGGCGCTGAAGCCTTGGTATGCTCGCTACAGCGGTCCGTCACAAATTGCAATTATCCAGCAAGTGCTCCTAACGTGCTAGATTTGTATTGCCCTTTATTCGATAAGACGCAATGATTCCTGACTGTTCCGGAAATCACTTGGAATGCTAAACACCTAGCCCTAGTGCGATGGGATTGGCTAAATCCATGAATTTTGGTTCATTTCTGTAATCTCATTGGAGCGCTCAATTATTAACCTTCTAAGAGGGCTCGGGTCTCCGGACCGAAGGGACTTATCCTTTTACAATAATTTGTTAATGAACTTTATTATCAGCTCAAGCCTTGACTATGCCTCAGACTGTGGATTCGCAGGCTTGGCCATTCAACACTGTTTTTGTCCCTCGTCCACGAAGATCTCGTCGTCGATGCGGCTGTAGCCGCACTTTTCGTAGAATCCTGTCTTGTCGACCAGCGCTGGCAGGATGAATAGGTCTACGCGGTCGCGGGTGTAGTCCTCCAAGGCGTTCATCACCACTGTGCCGTAACGCTTGCCACGACACTCAGACAACACTGCTACGCGACTGATCTTGGCTATGCGCTTGACGTCATCGACCAGCACACGTGCAGCCACCACCGCCTTGTTCTGCTCCACGTCTGTACCGATGAAGTGCAGAGCAGACGGATGGTCGTCATATTCGCCTTCCTCCTCGAAGGTGTCTTCGCGGATAAAAACTTGCATACGGATGGCACGGGCCTTCGCCCAGTCCTCGGGGGTCTTCACACAGGTCACCAGCAATGTCATTGCTTAGAGTAAAGTCGGGATGCCAAGTCTACGGTAAATTTGGAAATGACAAGTACGTGGCTCGGAGTTCATTTGCTGGTCAACAGCAACAATCATGAAGCGACGTACAATTTTGGCTTCCTGAAAGAAAGTGTCGATACCCTCGATAAGTAAATGACTACCTGGACAGCAATGATGCTCATCGAAACAATGAGCTGAAGAGTCACCTGACTTTCAGTTCACACCACTCAATTGTTACACTCTTCATGATTGCAGCGATATGGTACGTGTTACGAAGTGCATGAGGACATACCATTTTTATTTACCTCTGTACTCCTTCCTCAGATCCACTTACCAATGGTGGGGATCATTCTGTGTATGTTAAGGTGCTAAATCTCTCCTTTCCTGTGTAAACGTATATCCTTCTATTAAGGTGCACCTGCTTTATTAAATAAATTCCAGAAAACAGAAATACATGCCATCATTACAAAATAAATCATCAAATACGTTTTCCATCTTCCAATCTTGTTAAGAAGGTAAGAAACCAAACGCTCTTTGAACCGACTGACACAATAACCTTCACATCTAAAAGATGGAGTTCGCTTTGGAGCCCGAGTCCACCGAGTCCCTGCAGGCCACACTCGCTTTCATCGACGAAACTCTAGGCGACACGAGCCCCGTCCAGTTGCATTCGCCCATCACCCACGCGCAGTCGACCGACAGCGACGACTGGGAGACATCCCACCTGCTCGACGACTTCCTGACCGACATCTCCTCGGACGCGTCCTCTCACCTCGCGTTGCAGCAGATGTCGCCCTCATCCCAGTGCAGACACCGCCCAGCCCCATTGCCGGCCTCTCATTGACCTCTGTAGCTCAATTATTCGAGTCTTCAAGTCCTCGGAGCGCTGTTCCGACTCCCCCTTCGGCCGCAAGAAGCGACGCAGCTACAACCCGAACAAGGCACGCGAGGATCTCCAGCGAGAGTTGACGTATCTCCGTAGTGAAGCTGAGGAGCTTACATATAAGCTGCACCAGCTGCAGAGTCTTAAGGTCGCTAAGACCAAAGAAGGCTCCAGTGCCCGTCAGTTGACAGCTCAAACTAGAAATGATAGCAGCCCGTTTGTATGGGAGCAAACCTGCGCTCGCCAACTCGACTGTCGACTGAGATCCGAGCGTGAGAATGCTCATCTAAAAACGCTTTTGGAGGGCCAGATCCAGGTCGCTAACAGCCTCGAGAAGCTTCTGAACAAGCGCACGACGCTGTACCCATCGGAGTCCTCCGGCAGTAAACAGACCTCGCGTATTCACGTGTCGAGAACCGGCAACGAGGTGACCGACGCCGCCGTATTCGAGGAACTGGCTGATGGTGTCGCCGCGTCGTACCGTGAAGTGGAGCGTGTGTTCGCTTCCAGTGGCCTCGAACTATCGAACGTGACGTCACGTAAGGCCCAGATGCGCGACGATAAGAACCGCATGTTCCTGGAGATTTTCGACAGTAAAGTGCTGCCGTTCAGTATGCACGCTACAGGCGAAGCGTGGTGGCGTCGATGGAACCAGTTCAACCCGAACAGAGGCAGTTGCCATCGCTTGGAGAGCACGGACGACACGATTGTGGAACATTTCGGCATGGAGATGCGCGACTCGAAGGCCAAGACGAGCGCCAAGTTCTACGTGCAGCAGATTCTGCGTCGCTACGTCGAGGAAAACCGCGTCGTCGTCGTCTGGCAGTCGCACATTGAGCCGCTGGAGTTTTCACACAAGA
>NW_003303725.1:1205796-1211502 GCF_000142945.1 Phytophthora infestans T30-4 | reverse complement strand
TCGAAGTGGAGACCCTTGACGAAGAGCGCACAGGTTGCTGCTCGAGGCTCTAACTGTAAAGTGAGCCTCCGCCGCGCTCGCGCGGCCGAGTCGATGGTTTTCGACTTTGAGAATGAGAGTTTGTGACGAACATCTCTTCATTCTGATTGGTCGGTAAACCGAACCTAATTGGGGGAGGATGTAAAGGGGTACGTAGCACTAAGTGTACCCTGGTTACATGAAGTGTGACACTTCACACTTCAGGAGTATGACATGTCATACTCCGGGATATTTGGTACAAGGTACCAAGGTCATTCAAAACCAACCATTGGTTAAATGACATTGCATTTCTATAGGTAACTGATAGTTTGTATTAACCTCAAACTTAACCTACCTATAAATATACTCAGTTTACAATCTACCTTATTTAGGTCACTTCGCTCTCTTTAATTAAAGAGGGGACCTGTGAACTGCCGTTCACTGAGAGTTTGTATACTCTCGGAAGATAACTTCCTCTAGCGCAAGGTGCTGTGTGACCCCGTCACACTTATGGATGCGTGGACGTCTCTCGCCAACAAGGTGAAAGTCGTGCAGGGGTTTTCCAAGCAGGAGATTACTGGCAAGTCGGCACAGGCACGGTTCAATGTACTGGTGGAAAACTATCGAGAAGCCGACAACAAGTCGGCGGCAGCTTAGGGAGTCTCAGAGGATTACACGGAGTCGCAGCAGCTTCTGGACGAGATAGTGCTGGCTGTAGATGAGCATGCTAGAGTAGAGGCGCAGCGGGCTCTGGAGTTGAAGGAAAATCTCGAGTCAGAAGATAACGTTGGTAAGCTAATGCGGGAGGAAGCTGTATCGCGCCTGAAGAAGCGGAAGGACAGAGGTGAAGAGAGCGAGTCTGAGAAGCCGTCGCCGCGCAAGGTAACCATCTACGACCTGATGCGTGAGGACAACGAAAAAGAGCGCCAAATGCGAGCTGAGCAATTTCAGCAGAAGCAAGAGTTGCAGCGAAAGTAGAAGGAAATGGAGCTTCAGGACCGGAAAGAGGAGCGAGAATTTGAGCTTCGTCTTGCTCGATTAGAAAACGAACGCTACAAAAACCTGCTAAAGCTAGCTCTGCTCAAGGCGCGTGGTGGAACGGCGCTCGATGGAATTGTTGGAGAGGTCGGTGACGTGGGCGAAGATGCAGGGGTTGGAGTGAGCGATGGTGTCTTGGGTCTTGAAGGTGGTGCTTGACCGAGCGCAGGAAGTTCACCTTCTAGCCTAGATAATCCTGTAAGCTGGGTGGTGGCAGATCAAAGTACTGGCTGATTTGGTTGCCTCCGTAGTAGCAGTTGTGGCAGTTCGTTAGGAGCATAGCAACTTTAACAAACGTACCAACTGGTGACAAGCGAACCTTTTGCTGTTTATTGTAGTCGACGTACGACCACAGAGTTTTCATACACTTGAAATTCCATTCCACCGATTCACGAAGACGACTCATCTCGCTGTTGAAGTCACTTTCGTCGGCACTTACAGAATTTCCTTTATATCCACTGACGATGTACTTACGTGTTCCATACGCAGGGTTACCATAAAGGAGCTTCCCCTCAAACGTGTCTTGGTGTTCATCAAAGTATTCTAGAAGACCACTTTCCCGCAGCATGGTGCTGTCGTGGCGGCGTCCCTCCATGGGACCCCAGAAATGGATACAAAGCCCGTCAGGTGCCGTCACGGCTTGGTAGTTCAGGCAGTGAATGCGCTTGTGCCCGCTGTACAGATGCTTCTGCAGGTTCTCACCTCTTTCGCCATGACGGCGAGGTGAAGGACGACAAACCGCCACCTTGGTGCCGTCGGGGAACCCAAATACGCCCTCCGTCGGAGCCCCTTTCGCCTCGACGGCTGTCGCAATACTCCTCCATGCGGGCGCTAACGATCGATTTAGCCATGAACAGCTTGTCCGCAAACGTGTCGTGCACGTAGTCGATCATGTGCAAGAATACACGACACAACCACGCTGTACCCCTTCCAAACGTCTTCATCATGTCGTAGTAGCGCGTTGGAAACGCTAAGCGAGCTAGCATCACGCAGAGGGCAGTGTCACCGGAACAAGTGTCGCCATGTGCCGTCACTACAGTGTCAGGGATGCGCAGCAGAGACCTTAGCTCGTAGACGCCAGCTACATCGAAGCGAAACTCAAGCTCGCTGTTTGCATCGGTGTAGCTAGCGAGGTCAAACGTCACAGCAGGAATCGAAGGCCGCTCAACTTGGTCGAGCAGCAACATGAAGCGAAGCTTCTTCTTGCGGCTCATGTACTTGTTCTTGGCGATGTACTACTGCAGCAACGCAGTCCGACGACACCATACTGGTGGTGGCTGTGAAAGATTAATTGTGAGAGGTCTCCAACCGGACAGGACATTCCTAAGAAAACCAGATTCCTAAGAACAATTCCTGGTTCGTGCTCGATGCTGCACTTTTCATGAACGTCAACCGAGAACGGACCAAGAATTGCTGGTTTCGAAATCTCTCTATTGTACTATCCACACCTTTAAGTGCCGCAGCAGCTTACCTTCCTTTAGCGCGTCGTGAATGACCGAACGAGACACACCCACCTCTTTTGCTAAACTGTCTTGCGTCATGCGGCGTCTGAAAGGGACGTCGGCTATCTGCTCCAGTAGTGCGGAGCGGACCAAACACGGCTAAGTGTGCTCTTGTCGACGCCAAAATGGTCAGATGCACGGGTCAAACAACCCCAGTCAGGTTTCCCCCCGCACGCTGTGCATGAGGACGAAGAGGACGACATCCTGGCGTTCTCGGTTCGTTAGGTTTGACCTCGAAGTGGCCCCAGCTAAGTCGGCTGCGTTGGTCATGCGGCTTGGAAATGGGGAGTGTCTGGTGTTAAAGATGCTGAAAATTGTGGAATGGCAAGCTGCCTGCGGTACATTTCCGTCGATAACTCTGGCGTCTGAGCAGCGTTTTTCGCGCGCAAACCAGCGTTGGAAAGAGGAGATCACACCGCGACGATTCCGCCAATCAGCGCTTCTAAAGCGAGTCTGTAGGAAAAACCACGTTCTTGACTAGGAGACTGTTGCAATTATTACCAACGAGAGGAAGTATTCGAGCTTAAAGTTGGCCAATTGATTTTCGCACTTAACCGAAAGGGAGACATTTATTGTAAACTTCCGTCGAAAACTCTGTAAAACTACCCTTATTCATTTGCTTTTAACAAGGGCTTTTAAATAACACTTGAATTTTTAAAATTGAAAAATATTGAGTCCTATTTCGAGGCCCATAAATGGAGATAATATTTTTGAGCGACCACAACTTCTTCAGTTTTAAGCATTCTGTAGCTCAAAAGATAAACGACGAGTGCTTAGATCGCGATTCGTACTTAGGTTCATAAGTATCATTTTGTTTGACGCAGCCTCATATGTGGTCGAGCTTGTCACTGCGAGCTTACTCTGGCTTTGGGAAGATGTCGCGGTACTTCAGCATTGCGTCCTTCCAGTGTGTGGGCTTTCGACCGGTGAGTTTCTCGATCGTGTCGGATGTCTTGCTCATGGATCCGTTAGCAACCATCTCACCGGAGCACAACAGGTCGCCGATGCACAGCTTCATTGGCAGCTGCGAGAAGTCGCCGTACACATTAATCGGCCCAGCCAGTACGACTTGAGCTCCTCGTCGGACATGTCGACGAACTCGGCCTTGTAGCCAGTCTCGTTGCACATGAAGTCAAAAATCTCTTCATGCGAGACGGCCTCTGGGCCTGTCACATCGTCACACATGGTTTGGCTCGCCCTGACCCAGCAACAGTGCAGCCTGGACACGACCACAATCGTCGCGGGCCACATAGGCACCTCGAGCACCGTGGGTGTTGATCAACCAGCGGTTCTCCGTGAACTTCCACGACGGAGCAAAGAAATTCGGGATATTGTCGGCGTACAGGAAGTTACGCTGGACGCTGTACTGCAGACCCGAGGCATAGATCTGCTGCTCTACGAAGTGGTGGTCACGCGGCAAGAACGGAATATCCTCCTCGTTCTCAGCCGTTGAACCGGCACCCACGAACGATGTATAGCAGATGCGCTTCACACCGCACGCCTTGGCCGTATCGATGACGTTCTTGGCCTGGGTACGGCGTCGATCACCAATTAACCACGTTGAAATGAACGACACGGCTTCGGCGTCCTGGAAAACAGACCGGAAGGTCTCCGGCTCGTCGTAGTTGGCAGCAACGACCTTAACACCTTTGTCTTGCCAGAGCTTGAGCTTGTCGGCTGGGATGATGTCCAGTGTGTAGCTCGTAAAAACGAGTTCGTCTTCAGGCTTCGCGATTTCGATGGCGAAGTCAGCGGCGACACCACCGAGATTTCCGTCGGCTCCGGTTAGGACGTACTTGGGCATACTACAGTCGTATACGTGTTGCTTGGGGCTTGAATGCAAAATGCAAAAAAACAACGGCGGGGGCGCTACGATGCCACTGGCATACACTGTACCTGAGTTACTAAAGTACATACTACGTGAATTCACAGAAATCATTGATCAGTGGCGCATCGCAAGTTTTGTTTCTATGTGTTGGACCGAAGTTTCGTATTTGCCGCCTCTCGAGAAGTATGCAATTATGAGAAGGTTTGAATTTGAAATAATGGGAGCTGTTTCAAAAAAAGTTCGTTTACAACAAAACAAATGGAAATGCTCGCGGCTCACTTTTATTGGTCTCCTCGATGATTAGTGCCAGCCGATCCTGTCAGGATCAAACCGAGGACACCACACATGCTTTTCCTCACATTACAATTTGAGTCCAAGACCTCTGGCTTAAAAGTCTCATCGACCATGACCAAGTTCGTCCTCACCGGTTCCGACGGCAACCTCGGCCGCATCGCCGCTGACTTCGCCATTGAGATCCTCAAACCTGAAGATCAGCTGGTGCTCACCAGCTACAACCTCAAGGCGATCCCCGAAGATGTCGTTGCCGGCTGGCGTGCCAACGGCGCAGAGGTCGTGGATGCCAGCTACGACGATGTCGAGAGTCTGAAGAAGGCGTTCGAGGGTGCGGAAGCTGTGGGCTTCATCTCGACGTGGCTGTTCGGTGACGGTCGTCGTAATCAGGCCAAGAACGTCTGCGCTGCTGCCAAGGCCGTCGGTGTCAAGCGTGTGTGCTACACCTCGTTCGTTGGCGCCGGCTGCGAGACGGACGTGGAGGAGGAGATCCCGTTCCTTCCCCGTGACCACCACTTTGTGGAGAAGACGGTTAAGGAGTCTGGACTGCAGTACAACATCCAGCGCAACTGGCTGTACATGGACAACATCCCGACTCTGTTCGCGCCGTCGTGGAAGTTCTGCGGCGACAAGTGGCTGTCCAACAGCCACGGCGTGCCCGGCGCGTACGTCGCGCGTGAAGACTGCGGCCGCGTGTTTGCTGCTCTGATCCTGGGCCGTGGCGAGCCCAACAAGGTGTACGACGTCACCGGCCCCGAGGTCGTCCAGCAGAAGGATCTGATGGAGTGGATGTGCCAGCAGACCGGCTACAAGGGCGAGTACGTCGACATGCCCGACGAGGAGCTCACCAAGTGGTGGCTCGACCGCGGTCTGCCCACTGACATGGCAACGGGGGACTTCTCGCAGCTGCCCATGAAGTTGTGTATTGGCGACGCAATCTGCTGCGGTGAGATGCTGGGCAACGGCTCCATGAACTCCGTGTCGGACACCGTTGAGAAGCTGACTGGACGCAAACCCGCCCGCTACCAG
>NW_003303725.1:1184358-1205696 GCF_000142945.1 Phytophthora infestans T30-4 | reverse complement strand
AAGATGAACTTTTCCGGTTGGGTAATTTCGCCTGGTGAATACAAGTGGTGACGGTGATGTTCCCGCCAACCTACCGAGCATTCGAGTCCCAGCTGACGGCGACGACGTTGAAAGACTTCCTACAGCAACTGGAGCGGTCTTGGCCCAGCTCGGCCTCCGACTCCTCCTCGTCCCAAATTCTGCGGCCGTTTGGTAACCTCTCCGATCATACACGCCCGTTACAGTTGTGCACCTCCAATTCGACAGGCCGGACCATATCAATAGTGCCAGGGCATAAGTGCACAACGTAAAGCAAAAAACAAACGTAAATCCAGTGCACTGATATTTCCTTTGTTAATTCAGTACAACATTTACGCCAATCTTCTGCATAATCTTGGCGTCAGACGCGCGAATCGCGGGCGCGCAACAGCGCTTCCGGTCGCGATAGGTATCCGGCAAGGCGGCAACGTCCGCCGACCGCTTAAGAATACTCTGGACGGTAGTGCGCTTTACTGCTCGGGGGGTCTTAAAGCGCTCCGTTGCCCAACGAGCAAGTTCGGAGTGAGAGCATGCAGGATCTGACTTGTGCTTCTCGCACAAAGACTGCTTTTGTGGGACATGTAGAAGGAAGGGCGATGTCCCATTGTCTTTGGCGGTAAAAATCAAAGTGTGTGTTTGTATGAAGACGTCCGATCCAAAATTTAAAATCAGATCGATGCGGCGTGTCATCCCTCCGCGAGGAGGGGAAAACCGTTGAGGTTAATTGCTAGGGTGGTGATGGGCAAAGGTAATTGCGCATCCGATTCGCGTAATCATAAAATCTGGCAGGGTATCGACTGATACCGGTGTCGAATTGGAGGTGCACGACTTTATTAGCGAAAACTTGCTCTTTATCCTTATTAATACAGTACTGCACCCCCGTTTTCGCGCCCTTGGACCTTTGATAAACTTCCGGATGTGGTGATCCTGAATCCAAAAAAACTATTGAAAATACGCTAAACTCTGATTTATTTTTAAATCCTATATGGTCCACCCCCGCAAAAACGGGGTGCAGTACGAGGACGCGTAAAATGTCCACAGTACTATGAGGTCAATCCACAGAGATAGTATTAATCCACAGATCTGTGAGCCCAGTAAATAACACACTATACTAATCCATAGCTGAATTGACAAATCCACTAGAAGATCAATCAATCCACCAAATGTCAGGTAATCAAACAAACTAAATTTTAGCCAACCAGTGACCGATTACAAACCTCCGGAGATTGGCCGACACGCATCCAATCAAAATCTGCGGTAGGAAACGTCGAGACCAGCCACCGACAACGCCACCTGACTCCCCCTGCTCTCTACGCGCAGCACTCGTAAGCCCATAGTGAGTAGCTAGACGAAATCCTCTACCTACCGTACGGACGCTAAAACTACCTAATTATTGTATTTTGTTTGCTTGATTGCTAACAATGTATCTGACACAGCCGCATTAACAAATGGGAAAGCCACTCCCGTGGGCTATGCTGTATCGGCAGGTGTCGGAGGTGGAAAGCGAGCGTATTGTGGAAAACATGAAGCACGCGAAGAAACACACACAAAGTCACTGTCAGCAACACATCGATATGTGCCGTGTGTACGGATCCATCACCTCACACAATGCGATACCGGGTCTTCTCGTGCTCTTCAGCTACGTGTGCGGATGCGTGTGTCGCACCTTTAAGGTGTCGTTTGAAATGCAAGACGCTTGTATGCTGCAAAAGCGGCATAGTGAATATTTACGAGTTTGGTTTACACGAAGTGAAAGGAAATGATCCTCCTACTGGCGGCCTGACGTTGGAACAAAAGAGAACGGCGCGCCAACTAGCTGCTAACGGTCTGAAACCTGCTCGAATTCGAAACGCGCTGGCTGTTGGTGCCTCTGCGGAAAAAATTCCGCATCTCAGCAAGGTGCAAAGTTTTGTTACGTATTGCCGCAAGGCTGAATTGAACAATACGGACGACTTGGATATTCTGGAGGAAGTTATCAGAGCAAAAGCCTACACTGGGCTAGAAGAAGAAAGCTCTGCATTTTCGTTTTCGAGCAACATGAATTGTAATGGAGACATCAATATTGGTGAAGGAACCGACACTAGCACATTTTTTGTCGGCTTCACTACGAAGACACTCTTAAAACGACTCGACCGTGATCCGCACAGTTTCATTTTGCATTTTGATGCGACCTACAAGCTGAACCAAGTGGATTATCCTACCTTTGTATGTGGAATTTCTGACCATTCTCGTTCCTTTCACTTGGTTGCTTTGTTCGTCGTGTCACAACAAGAAGAGCGTCACTACGCGAGTGCGCTTGCATCCCTCCGAGCTATCTACGCTCGATTTTTGCGGAAGCCGATGGTAGTGCACTACATTCTTGGAGACGCCGACGGAGCTCAGTACAATGCGATGGCATCAGTGTTCGAGGATTGTGAAACAGAGATTTTGATGTGATTTTACCACGTTATCGCAAAACTTCATGAGCGGACGAGGTATCTACTACCCGGTAAGCGTAGCCTGGTCTTGGCCGATATATTTGATATGCATTACGCAAGAAACGCCTCGGAATTTCATGCTAAAAAGACGTCTGCAGTGCGGCGGTGGCTTGCCGACCCAGATGTCGAGCGATTTGGAGAGTATTTTCTGCAGCAGTGGCTGACGGCAAAGTTTGTGAAATGGCAGTGCTTCCGTACGCCTGTTGGTTGGGCAACTACAAATAATCCCGTGGAAACGTTCAATGCCAAGCTGAAGAAAACCTACACTTTACGAGAGCGAATGCTAATGGGGTCTTTGCTTGGTCAACTTCAAGTTTGTCGTCGAATGGAGAGCGTGTCGGGTGCTGCATTCCATGAAACATCTACCGCTAGCAGCAGGCTTCGACGGCGCGCGACAGCTTTGCGCCGACAGCAATTGCTGTTGAGACTCCATCCTTCGACGGCTCCAGCAATTTTGTACTTGTCGTTTCTAAAGCTACACCTCGAATCTACGTGAAGCCGAAGAGGAAGTCGATGGAAGTTGTGGATGTGGCTGTGCAACTTGGTGCTAATGCGGCTAGAATGGAAAGAGATGAACAGCCGGAGGAAGGATGGTCAGTGGATCTAACTACTCGCACTTGCCCGTGTAAATACTTTTTCCACAAAGGCCAGTGTGTACATCTTCTCTTCGCCTTTTATACAAGGTTTGGTACTGACCAACCTGGCAAGAGGAAGTTGTTCAACCGCAGCCGGCGCAACAAAAGAAAAACCTTAAAAGATAAGATCGCAGAAGCAGCGTGGACGTCCGATCCTTAACGGTCCAGCTTTATCGTTGTTGTAGACACACGAAATGAATGTTTGCTTGAATATACCATCACTTCATCGCCTTATTGCCTTCTTCTTGCTATGTTTCTTATTATACGTATAGTATCTTTGCGAGTTGAACACACGGACAGCCGATAAGGCTGATGATGACCTCGCGTGGGATTTAATTCCCATTAAAATGTAGTAAGCATATATTGTGCTCTTAAGCCGGTTAGTCTTGCACAAGGACGCAGTGAAGTCTGTTGGATCTACCCTCGCGTCTCCTCATGTCGATTTTCCGCCGTTCAGCTGTTGGTTTGATAGCCACAAAGATATCGTTGATGTCTCCGATCTTCACTGTGGTCTTGCTGCTGACGTCCACTTTGTTCCAGTATTACCATATTGTTTTCCTGCGAATGCAGTCTATAAGATTCAGTTGCTACGTGAAACGAATACGTACGTTAAGCCTCTAGAGATATTACTTTGAAAGTCTGGCATTACAAATCCCTTACTCTGACAATAAGGATCGCTCACTCTGACAATACGGATCGCTGACTCTGACAATACGGATCGCTTACTCTGACAATACGGATCGCTTTTTTATTTAGCTTAAAATAAACAGAAAAACAAATTAAATTGTGTATTCAGTTACTCACTGTCCTGTGCACTCTCCGCCTCACTCTCCCACTCGCTCTCCTCCGCGCTTTCTGCTTCTCCCACCTCCCCACCCTCCTCTTCCTCGACTTCTTCTTCGCTTGCGTCCTCACTTTCGTCGTCGCTCTCAGCGTCGACCGCATCATCATTATCTACGTAGAAATCATCATCGCTCTTCTCCTCAATGATATCACTGTGCTCGACCTCGTCATCCACGCCGTCTTCGTGGTACACGTACGCTAGCTCTTCAGTGTAGCTGGACTACCCCGGTTTCTTCGGATGGCGGCGGTGGTTATGCTGGTACAGCGCGTTTCGCTTCTTGAATTTCCTGTTGCACTTGTGGCAAATCCCCCCAGGCGCATCAGCTTCTAGGCGCGCTTTCTTGGACTTGACCTTGTTGGGGTTGTCAGCACAGTAACGGCGGTGGTTGGAGAGATGACGACGCGATGTGCACTGTTGGACGCAATGCTCGCACATGTAGCTTCTGAACACAGCAGCTTCAGTTGCGTCGGCCTTTTGTGGAATTCCACGTACACGTACGTAACAATGCAGCCTCAAATTTTCCTCTTCAAATTCAGCCCCTACATGGACCAAGTCTCCGCGAAACAGCAGGAATGCGCCCGCGTCGAGTGACAACAGTTTGCATTTTTCCATTTCTGCATAGACTCCAAAACAGCCAGGATAGACGTAGAACTGTGTGTCTGATTGAAGAGCAATAATGACAGACGCCTGAACAATACCCTTTTCCAGTTTCGCTTTGCTTGTCTCGAATGAAGGAAAATCTAGGTGGATGCCTTGGCGAAGGCCCCCCGGAAGTGATTTCAATGCGTTCCAAATAGACTTTTTGGTGTACCAATTTTTATCAGATCCTTCCACAATACCCTTCACTCGCTTGTATATTTTGTTTGTAGCCGGACCAAATGTAGCAATAGGAGCTTGAAGACGGAAATGGTCACGTTCTACTTCATACACTTCACCAAAAATAGGTCTGAAGTCCAGTTGCTCGATTTCCTGTTTAGCTTTCTCCAAAGTGTGAGGCGGTAGTCTTAAGTTTCCGACAAGGTAGCCTTCATTCCAGAATTGCGCCTTTAGACTGGCATCCATAATGACTGACACCTCGCCACACTTACTGGCCAGGCACACATGTGAAGGAGCACACAGGTCGTGTCAAGTCGTAAATGTGGTTGAGGTACTCGCCAGCAGAGCGGACCAACGGCTGTAGCTTCACGCGTCTAACACAACGCACGTCTGAAAGCAGCAGCCTCTTCACGACGAACAGCAAGTAGGTGCCGATTGCGAGGCTTCTTGGGGGCAATACTGACTCGTTAACAGAGTCTTCAAGGCTTCAGACGACGGAACAGACACCTCGGTGGCGTTTGGGCTGCAAGTGCGGCTTCTGGTGGCGGCTCAGACTCTTCTGGCAGTGGTGGCGGAGCTCGTGCTTGGGGGAAGGCACTGCGTCGTGATTGTTGTGAGCGGGTGGATTTGGACGGGGTGGCAGGCTGCTCAAGCGACGAATTGGGGCTTCTTTGGTAGTTCTCGAGTGATAAAACACTGGTTACCAAGCAGTACTTGGTAGTACCCTCGGAGGCTTAATTACCAATGGTACTTAAGCCTCCGAGGGCGTCATCGTTTTACAGGCGATGACGTCAATATAACACTGCACTGGTACAGTACAATGTCGTCGATTGTTGTGGACTGTGGATCTGTCGGTGTGGATTATCCTTAAAAAAACTGTGGATTTTTCATATTTCCTCAGGCTCCCACCAACTAGACGAGTATCAGTCCACTGTATACATGTATTACATGAAATAACACCAATAATTTTTGCACCCGTGGTGCTCCAAGCACTTAAAATTATTTTTATTGCTGTTTTGCCGGTCAGAAGGGATGCTACGTGTCCCGTGACGACTGTGGTCGCGTGTTGGGTGCGCTGCTTCTAGGTCGCGGAGAGCCAAACACGGTGTACGAGGTCACTGGGAGTGAAGGTGTTTCGCACGAGGAGATCTTCGAGCTCATGAGCAATGCGGTTGGCTACAAGGGCGAGATGGTGGATATGTCTGATGAAGACTTGAAGAAGTGGTGGCTGGATCGCGGTCTGCCCGAAGACGTGTACGGCGACTTCTCGCAGCTTCCGATGAAATTGTGCATCGGCGACTTGCTGTGTTCCGGTGAAATGGTTGCAAACGGATGCATGACGCCAGCGTCAGATGCTGTGGAGAAGCTCACCGGTCGCAAGCCGACGCCCTGGAAGGAGACCTTGATGAAGTACAAGGACATCTTCCCAAAGTCGGAGTAAGACACCAAAAGTAGCCCGGACAACTACAAATTAAAAATATTCCATGTCAATAAATGTCGTTTCTCGCACTAACCGTCATTGATCTATCGGTGGCATCGTCGAACTCTTGCAAGCAGTAGATTCCCCGCATGGAAGTGGCACTGAGCAATTGCCCCACGTACCGGTATCAGCCCACCGGTTATCAAGGATGATAGGTACAGTGCCACGATTGACCAACGCTGTTGAGGCGCCTGCAACAACAGGTGGCGTCTTTGGTGCCTCGCGCTGGATTGCAGAAGCCGCAGCCATTACACGGTCGAATTTCAAGTCGAAAGTATTTCTTTAATAAAAGTGCAACGCAACCTTTCGCCCTCATTGAGTCAAGTTCCACAACTGAGCTCTCTGCAGCCACGTCTACAGCGGATTCACCAACCCACTGGTGTTGTTGACAACCCAGCAGTATCTTGCTGATGGCGCGTGATTACATGTACTGAGCGGCGATCATTATCCACCCAGTGGCTTGTCCAGAACCTCAAAGGGTGTTTTCTAGTGCGTTTTGAAGGTGATTTGGCTCCTCCAGTAGTGCTTCATGGCACCTAACATGAGGATCAGTGTGAGTGCTGTGTGTACTGTATGGTATGACAGTCAGCCACGTTCCGCCCTCCTTGACATGCACGGTAGTTCTTGTCCTCCGCTGCGCCGCTTCGGTAACCTTGTCGACATTCAAGGGCATTCGGGCATCTTTATCTTTCGATTTTCGATTAGGATCGTCCTGACCCGATATCTCATTTGCCAAAGGGTGCACATAACGGTGTGTGTGTGCAGACAGGTACACGTAAGCATGTAACAGTACACGGATCGATCCACTGCGTCGTACCTTAGCGCATATGAAGTCGTGAAGCATCAGAAATGCATCGCTAAGGGTGCACAGCTCGCCGTCAGTTGAAGAAGCTCGCCCAGAAATGCGTGGCGGGAAACAAGGCCACGATTGCGACAACCGACACGCCTCAGTGAGCCTTTCATGAGCTCGAAACGACTCAGCATATTGCCAGCGCTGAACGTACCTGGTCCGCCCTTCAACTCGTTGCTGCTGAACAGGAAACCACCTTTGTCGGCGCATCAGAAACTGCCCCCATGCACCGAGGAAAGGTCATTGCGGATCGACGATATCAGCAGCGTCGATGTTATTGTAAACGCTTTCGGCCGAAAAGATCGTTTCTTGTCCGAGTGACAGCCGAAAATCGGGAAAACCCCGACTGTGCTGCAAATGCCGTTCGGATGGGCAGTCCAAATTGGGATGCCAAGTTTTTCTTAAGCAAAAGTGAGGGACTGCTGTGACGCTGAGACTCTTATTACTTGGCAAATTTAGATGACATGGCAAAGTATCAAATACAGTATTAGGTATCTTTGAAAATAAGTCGTCTGATAACGAAGCCATTTTTGCAAGAAAATAGATTTGATAGCGCTACTTAAATATCTCCAGTCGAATGGTCCGCTGATCTCTCTGTCACGGCACATACAAAAACCTTGGATGAAGTAAATGA
The DNA here is from genome assembly GCF_000142945.1 of Phytophthora infestans T30-4. Taxonomy (NCBI): domain Eukaryota; phylum Oomycota; class Peronosporomycetes; order Peronosporales; family Peronosporaceae; genus Phytophthora; species Phytophthora infestans. The sequence goes on along the minus strand of NW_003303725.1, from coordinate 1,197,942 downwards.
ACGAGATCCTTTTGAAAGTACCTATTATCAGTTTAAAAATACATCTCCTCTCTTTGTGCATCGTACCGAATTTACGTGAAGAAGTCCATCACTGGGCATGACCCAAATGGCCCGTAGCTGTACGATTCGACGATGAGAGTGGTACACTTGACTTCAAGTTCAGTTTCGTGCCCCTTCGAGTGCAATGTCATGTCCCCTGGTCCGCCCTCATACAGGCACCATCCTGGACTGCCCGGAGCTGAACAGACCAGTAGACCAGCAGTCGGCGCGTCAGAAACTGACCCCGCTGAAAGGAGCGTAGCTGAAGTCCAAGCAACGATCTCGAGGCTCCAGAAAATGTATTAATGCACTGCTGAGAATAACTCGGCAAATCTAGGAAGTCTTCCTTTTAATTTCCAAGTGGGCATGATATTGTCGGCTATGATGCTCCATCATGAGGTCGGACTGTCAGTTGGCTTCCTTTTACTGCGGTTGCTGCAGTGCTGACCCTATGACGCCATCCAGGCCAGGCGCTTACTACAAAAAGGACGCGAGCAACGGGTGACGCATGTCAAGTGGAATATTTATCGCCTGGTAACGGCTCCTGAGCCTTTCGGCTACTAGACAGACACTAGGAACCTCTCGGTGAACTCGTGAGATCTCCCGCTCAGAAGTCTCACATTTCAATTTTCTCACTCTCCATCAGGAGTACAAAACCTCTTTTACATCGCCATCATGATGTCCTTCCGCACATTCCTCCCACTTTCTCAACCAAGCTTCGTGGAAATGCCGCAGTTGCTCGGTCTCAAGCCGACCAAGCCGGTCAACAAGTGCTCTCTCGACTTCATCCTATCGAGCGAAGAAAAGGTCATCGCGAAGCCAGCGATGTTGCCTTCGTTTCCGTGGACTTCACCACAGCGAGGATCCTCCCACAAGACGTTCGCTCCAATCATGGCACCGCCCTCAGGTCCCTGCAAGATTGCGAAGCGCCGCCCTCTCCAGAACGTCAGCGTGTCCAATGGTAGCACGAAAGTACCTGGCAAGGCTGGAGCTGTGCTCGCAAACGGTATCATCATCAAGAAGGGCAGTAAATACTGCATGGTCGATGGCTGCACGAGTCGCGCAAAGCACGCACGTCGGTGTTGGCGTCACGGCGGCTCTGTCAAGTGCAAGGTTCCCGACTGTGCCAACCGGGCCAAGACCAAGGGAGTCTGTTGGTCTCACGGCGGCGGAACTCTCTGCTCGTTCCGTGGCTGCACCACGATCAGTGTCTCGAATGGATGCTGCTGGGCACATGGAGGCGGCAAGCGTTGTGCGATGGGGGGCTGTGCACGTCCGGCATACGAGCGTACCGACCACCTCTGCACGCTGCACTTCGAGGAGAAGCAGTACATCACTCAAGTGCACAGCCACAACCAGCGCCACTGCTAACATGAACCGATTTTTTGAGGCAGACCAAAAGACTGCCGCCAATTCAGACGTAGCAGCTGCACATTTAAAGGACATTTTGATAACTGCACACACCCGAGTACATGTACTCTAAAACAATTCACAAAGATAAAAAAAAATGCAGAGGAATGAAACTCAACTTTTAATTTTTGGGAAAGCTGCACACATTTTTGAAGGTCATTCCTCACTTCAACATGTATAATTCTTACCGCTCACTCACTTGAGGTCGCATACGCACTACATATGTTGCATTGCTGTTTGTCTAAAGTAAACCGATGCCTGCATTGCTCGTGTACTGTACTATCAGCATATTTCGAATAACGTTTCCGTATTCGAAGCCGTGGACGATGTTGCACTGTAGACACTTCGGTCGACGCAAATATTGGATTGGAGTTTACGACGCTTGGCCACGTAGCACTGTCTGTCGCTCCTCAAACGCGCCGTAGGATTGGCGGAAAAGAGGATGGAAGAACGACATCCATTCGTCGTATGGAATGCGTTTATTCTTCGAGTTCGGCGTCCCGCCCTCTCCGAGATCCTGGCCGCCACGGAATTCGTGCCAGTCGCAGCCCACAAACTGGCACAAGTTCCGGTACCCCCAGCGGAACCGCTCCTTGGGGAAAATCTCCACAACGGTAGTCATCGGCCGTGCCCAAATGACGTTCACGAGCCCAGCGCCGTGCATACTAATGACCATGTCGCTCTCGATCGTGGTCTTCATCTGCTCAAACAACGTCAAGTTGACGTAATCGATCGAGCGGAACTCCACGTCCAGCCCCTTGTACTCGATCCGCATGTTGGCCATCACTTCGTCCTCATTCACCCACATACGTTGAAGCTTCCGTCCACCGTAGGGCCTACGCGTGATGACCGTCACGATCATAGGGCGGATAGTAGTCAGACCGAGTTCACGTTCCATCGCGGGAGTCACGTTCAGGGTCAAGAGAGATTGCGCACGGAACGTCTTCATCAATTCCGACTCAAAGCAGGGCTCCTCGTTGTCTAAATGCTGCATCATCGGTCCAGACAACTCGAACGGGGCGACCATCACGTCGCCACGGAAATGAACTCGTTTGCCTATTAGCGTTGCCCCATCGATGATGTCGTGGTTGGGAGCTAATAAACCTTGATGCAAGGCGTCAATCGGGGAAGGATAGCCGCCGTCCAAGTGGATCACGCGGGTTTTCGTGACATCCCAGCCGAGAGCTTGGAGCATAATCCACGAGTTAAGAGCGTACGAGATCTGGAAGAACGGGTTATGGTCGTCCCGACGTGCAATGAGCACCACGGGGTCTTCGAACACCACCGTCTCGTTTTTATCCGGCGCCTGAAGTGGGTTTTTCACAAAATCCCATGCTGATCGTTTGGTATTCTCCGGTGTCCGAGGGGAACAGATGGTCGACATGGGGATACCCTCTTCTGGTAAAGCCACTAATGATGGCTGCCAGATTTGCTCGGCCTTGCGCTCTTTATCGCCCGGCAACTTCCAGAAATGATTGGCCAGTTCGTCACACGCGCAGTTGATCAAGCGATTGTTGAAGTTGAACCTCGGGTCGTGACTACCGCCGTCCTCGCCCATATTTTTAATGGGTGCGTGGATGCCAACCCCCACGAGGTCAAGCATGAGGTTCTGGAAGGTCGCGCTGCGGATGCCGCCAGCAACTCGGAACGTGGTCACTTTGGTGGCCTTCTCGGGGCTCACAGGAGCTTGCTTAACGCTGTCCCAGCCTCCATCAGCACAGAAATTCCGTGCTGCCTGTTGCACCGCAGCGATGACGCCTACATCTCGCTGCGCGTAACATTGGTTCTTGGTCTCCACGCTGCTGTAGTCGTGTGGCGCCTTTGTGTGCTGTACTACGAGACCTCCTGCTTCTCAAGTTGCTCCACTGTCGGTTGCGTCACTGGAGGAGTTGCGATAGTTGCCGTAGGAGTGTTGGTCTCTGTGATCTGCGCAGCAATTGAGCTGTTATTGGCGCTGACGGCTGCCTGTTGCTGGTAGTCATTGTGGCGTATGGGCCCCCGCACGCTGAGTTCTGATTGGCTCGTATCGCCGGTGCGAAAGCTGCTCGTGGCGGCCGACAAGTCCACGATGCGAGCAACCATCGAGAGAGCGCCCAACAGCAGCAGTACCAGCGCCAGCGTCTGAAGTAGGCGCCGACGTGGTCCGCATAAGGTGGTGGGGGATACGGACACGTCAGTGGAGGGCGATGCGTCGTCTTTGGGCATGGCGGGAGGCGGGGAGAGCGACGGAATTCTGACTGAGGAGATGCGGAATTGGCTCGGGTTTTGGAAGAGACTTTAAGCCAGATGTGGCCGGTCGCGATTAATAGAAAAAGAATTTCTACCAATCAGAGTACATGACGACGATTAATCGCGACCAGTGGACTGGGCGGAGCTTGATCTGCTTGGCACGAACAGGTCGAGCTGAAGACGCGGCACCATCTTGCTCTACATCCTCGACGAGGTTTGCGGCACTGTAGTAAACTTCTGGCGGCTTCGTTGATGGCTTCCAGGCTGGCACTGTACATGTGAGATTTTTTTAGTCTTCAACAATTAGACGATATCGAGTGATAATGTATACATTGAATGAAGCCAAGAAGCCGCAGTATACTGTATACACTGCACCCCAACACCGTGTTTGCACTCGAGTTGAACACGGTCTTACAAGTGCATGGGTTTATACCTTTTTTTTAGAAACTGAAGAAGCGATGTATGTGACTGTGGGTGGGTAAAGGGGGGGGATGTATCTGTTGAAATGTAAATGAATGAGTGAATAATTGCTACGATGATTCTCCACGTAGAGCTGCCTGCTGGTCCTGGAACGCATCATAGCTACTGTTAAATAGTGGTGCGAAGAACAGCACCCACTCGTCGTAAGGAATCCGTTTGCTCTTAGAGTTAGGAGCTGGATTTTCACCAACATCATCACCTCCACGGAATTGGTGCCAGTCGCAGCCCACGAACTGGCAAAGATTCCGGTATCCCCAGCGGAACCGTTCTTTTGGGAATATCTCCAATATCACCGTCATTGGACGCGCCCAGAGCACGTTGACCAGACCAGCGCCATGCATACTGATGATCATGTCGCTCTGGATCGTGGTTTTCATCTGCTCTGCCAGCGTCAGATTCACATACTCCACGGAGCGGAACTCCACATTCAGATCTTTGTACTTGAGGCGTATTTTGTCCATGATCTCGTCCTCGTTCAGCCACACGCGCTGCAATACACGCCCACCGTACGGACGACGAGTGATCACAGTTACAATCATAGGGCGAATGGCTGTTAGCCCGATGCTTCGCTCTATCTGCGGTGTTATACCCAACGTCAACAATGCATGGGAGCGAAAAGTCCTAAGAAGCTCCGAGTCGAAGCACGGCTCCTCGTTATTCAGGTGTTGCATCATTGGACCCGATAACTCGTACGGCGCGATCATGACATCGCCACGGAAGTGCAGACGCTTGCCTATAAGACTGGATCCATCGATAAGCTTATGATTTGGTGACAAGAGTCCCTGATGCAGATTATCGATAGGGGACGGATAGCCGCCGTCCAAGTGGATCACGCGAGTTTTCGTGACATCCCAGCCGAGAGCTTGGAGCATAATCCACGAGTTAAGAGCGTACGAGATCTGGAAGAACGGGTTATGGTCGTCCCGACGCGCAATGAGCACCACGGGGTCTTCGAACACCACCGTCTCGTTATTATCTGGTGTCTGCAATGGGTTCTTAACGAAATCCCAAGCTGAGCGACTGGAGTTTTCGGGGCGTTTTGGTGAACAGATACTGGACAAAGGGACGCCATTACCCGGGAAGAGCATGAGAGATGGCTGCCACACTTGCTCTCCTCGGCGCTCCTTATCACCCGGCAGGTGGCTGAAGTAAGCAGCAAATTCGTCGCATGCACAGTTAATCATCTTAGGGTTAAAGTTAAATCTCGGGTCGTGTGTGCCACCGTCTTGCGCCATACTCGCGATTGGTGAATTGATCTTAACGTCTACCAAATCCAGCATGAGGTTCTGGAACGTGGCACTCCTGATACCTCCTCCAACTCGGAACGTCGATACCTTTGTAGCTTTGCTATGACTCACAGGCTTCTGCTTCTCCTTGTCCCAACCTCCATTGACACAGAAGTTCTTGGCTGCTTGTCGAACTGCTGGGATGATACCAACATCGCGTTGTGTGTAGCACTTGCTCTTAGTATCCTGGTTGTCGTAAACATGCGGTGCTCGGGTCGGTTGTATGATCTGCGTTTGGCGTTCTTGTTGCCGCTGCAGCCAAAGTGTTTGCCTAACGTTGTTGCGGCCGATGGGTACGTTGAGCTCTGGGGTCGAGATGTTGCGACTCGAAAGATACACAACACGTCCCACCATCGAGAACGCGGTCACCAACAGTAACATAAGCCCCACCATCTCGGGCGCGCGACGACGAGAGCCGAAGAGCACGTTGGGAGGCATTTTGTCCTTGAGCATTGTCACCGCGGTGAGTTGGAGACTGACGACCGAGAGGTGCGGTGTCGAAACCAATGAGGAGTTACTGTCTTGGAGCGACTGGTGATCAATTAACCCATATTTACAGCTTTAGAAAATGAAAGTTATTTTTTGAAAACAATAAGAGCAGCTTTATCGGATACCGGTAGTCCCGGTAGTTCATTTTTGATTTTTTTAACCTTGCGCTGTCACCAACGAGGTCATACGCCTTTACTCAATTCATAGTTTTTCACAGACTTTAATCGTGAGAGTGACGCACTTGCCAATGACCGACGCACTTTCTCAAATATACACACGTCGTTGCGCTGCAAGCAGCGGCTCGCGCTGTTCTTCTCGAGCTCGACGGCGAGAGCTATTAAACCAGCGTAGAACTAAGGCCACGAGAACCACAACTCCAGCCAGAGGAAGGAGGTTGTCCTTGTCATGGTTCACGATTTTCCAAACACCTCCCGCAGCACCTGTCCCCACTGCGGCAGATGGGCTGTTCTCAGCCGAATCTAGTTCTGCTGAGGCCAAAGCACCGCTCGAAACTGCTGCAAATTTTGACTTGATCGCTGGTAATTTGTGACGTTTGCAGTGTGCGGGTAAATACGAGTCGTCGACACGAACAGGGTAAAGTTGGCTGTAACCCGTACTGGTAATCGATTGAGGAGTTGCACCCGTAAACTTGACATGGCCACTACCGTACGCTTCGATTGCCAAAGAGTTGGTAGCTCCGGTGGCACGATGACTTCGCCACTACTCATTTAATTCGCATCCACAGTGCCACACTTGACGCCGCCAACGTCAAGCTCTCCTGAGCCTTGCGTCGACAGCTTTGCCGCCTGACAAGAGCCCTCTGGTCCAATAGAAACGTCACCCGAACCGACTTGCTGCACCTCCAGCAGATTAACAGACATCCAGCAGATTAAAACGCCATCCAACCGAAACAGACCTCCAGCAGATTAAAACGCCATCCAACCGAAACAGGCGTCACCTGACCCCTCTGCTATCACTGCCAGACTGTCGACGTCACTCTCGGATTCAACGAACACAGTAGTGTCCCCAGACGCGTAATACTCGGCTAGAAATTTGGATACTCGGAGCTCTGAGAACGTTGTCTGCAGGAGTCCACTGCCCTTAGAGCTCAGCGTTAATGTGTCCACCTTCACGGTCTCCGTAGACGTAGCGAAAAGATCCCCACTGCCAAGTGTGGCGATGGCCAGACTTGGCCCCATTGTGGACAATATATTGTTCTCCACCACGACGTCACCCGACCCTTGATGGACCACTCGTTGCAATGTATTTTTCTGAAGCAATACAATCTCGACGGTCTTCCGAAACGCTGCAACGTCCAGCGTGAGGAGCTGGTCCATCATCCTCAGCTGCAGTATAATGTCCTTCTGGTCGTGGGCATCCCCTTTAATGACTCGCACTCGTGCAACGCTAGTGTCTCCATTGAGCTCATCACCGTCGGCCTCTTCGAAGCGGATGAACACATCGTGACTTCCACGGACACTCACAGCGTCCACTCGTTTCGCATCACACGACGGACTGCTGCCAGCCTCACATTGCACCACGAGCCAGTGTGGAATCCGTGACTTGGACGCTATAGTGACGTTGACCTCCATAACCGACGCACTCGTAGACGACAATGTCTCCATCGCAGCGACTCATACGAATCGTAGTGCCAGGGGCGAGGGATGTTAATTTGGTTGGCCAAAATTCGAGCTGACTTGAAAAGTCAACTTTTAGTTTAGAGGTGCAAAATAGTTTTCGCATCGACTCAGTCAAGATTCATTACTACTTGAAGTAAAGGATACTTCTCTTTGAAGCGCGTTCGGTCTGGAGCATTTTTATAGCGACCAGCTCGACGACATTCACTGCATTCTGAGCAAGTGCACGTCTTACAGCTGGTCCAGAATTTCCGGATACGAAGTGTGGCATCGAAATGCATGTCATTCAATACTGCTAGTAGCAGTCTGCTACAAGTACTGTCGCAGCGAATGTACACATATGCTCGCTTATTTAATATGACGCGTGCAGGCAGCCAAGGGCGAAGCGATGGTTCTACCATGATCTCAAAAAGTATCCTAGCTTTGTACATCTCAAGAGCATAGGTTGCCTACAAAACTCAAATTATTAATAACTTTTGAGAAATGCTCCTAAGGCGTCAGTGCACACACAAAACGTGGTGCTCGGAGACGACGTCGTAGTTAACGATAAGGCTGCAAGACTGCACTTCTCCACTCACGGTAATGGACACATTTTCGTAGGGTCGATGAACACCTCGTTTGATGTACGATCGGTAGGGATCGTTGTCTCTGGCAGCGGTGGCATTCAGCTCCAATCTTCTTCACTTAAAGTCACAGACGAAGTTGTTGTCTCCTTAGTCGGAGCCGGCCACGTTACTGTCCTTGCTACGGACAATTTCGTCGCAGCCAAAGTGGAATCTGCAGTGGCAGGGACTGGTAAGGTCATCGTACAGACGACCGAACTTCAGGTTGAGTCACTCGCAACTGAAATTGTAGGAAATGGAGAAGTTTCCTACGCAACTGAAGGAACATGCAACACTGAAAAGATTCACCTGGCAGGTGAAGGCTTCGTGAACGCAGCATCGATTGTGTGTAAGAGCGCGGATGTCAGTATCCTCGGTATTGGTCAAGTGATCGTCCAAGCTACTGAGCGATTGTCGACCACGTTGTTGCTCACTGGATCCGTCAGGTATGTAAGCACTCGTCCAAAGTCCATTCAGTCGTCAGGTTTGGTGCTAGGCAGCAGCATCAAGCAAGCCGATGCCATCCCATCGGCGCAGTATTTGCCTCTCAGTTCACCCACTCGAGCGCCCACTGGAGTCTTTTTGACTGTCGAAGTTTCCAACAACGACGACAGTCCGTATGTTCACGTACGTCCAGTCGTCGCGACAGCCATGCGGAGCCAGCCAAAATTAGAGAGGGGGGCCATAGTGAGTAGGGTTAAGTATTTCCACGATTAAATCCACACTTGCGTATTGAAGCACGATGCCGCCCAAGAGACAGAAACTGCAAGCAATAACAAACTTCTTCGCCAAGCAACCTCGGCCGTCCCCGGATGAAGTACAAGAGCGCACTAATAATCCGGTACAAACTTCATCTCTAGCAGAGCCTACTACTCCACCTGTTTCACGTAGTGCGGACTCAGAATCGTCATCTGCAGCTCAATGGTGCCACGAAAATGGCATCGCGGAAGACCCACTTGACTGCCGTGCTCACGACTTTGTTCGTTGCGATCCTGTGGACCGCCCTCCTAATATTTTTGCAATTAGACAGCTGCAAGAGGATCCGAAGCTACGTCGTGGAGTCATTTTTGCATATTCTAAGATGAATTTATTTCGACCCCGCTTAACGTGCTATCCGAGCCGCTCCTATGGCAAGCGTTCGAGATCATTTCAGCCTGAATGGTTCGAAAAATATAAGTGGTTGGAGTATTCTGAAAAAGCAGACGCAGTGTATTGTAGATGGTGTTACTTAAGCCGAGAAGCAATGACAGCAAAGGACACTTCTGTGTTTGCGCGTCCAGCTCTGGGCTTTCACAACTGGAAAAAAGCCACGACAAAAGACGGTTTTGTCGCCCACGTTGGTCAGCCCTGTTCTAGACATCATAATGCTGAAGCTGCATTTTTCGAAGTCCTGAGGGGAAGTTGTGATATTACGATAGCTCTGGAAAGAACAAATGCAAGCCAGCGAGAACAAAATAGGAAAAGACTTCGTCAGATTTTAGACGTGTGTTTATTTCTCGCGCGACAAGGTATTGCTTTCAGAGGCAACGACGAGAAGGTAGGCGTTATTAGTATTAACGTTTAAACGGAGTCCTAATTGACAGTTTTTGATTCTTCAACAGGAGACGTCCTGCAATAGGGGTAATTTTCTTGAAATGCTGTCTTTTTTGGCTCAGAGAATGCCAGATTTCGCGGATTTGATGAACTCTGCCGCCGCAAATGCCAAGTCCACATCTCCTACAGTACAACGGGAGCTTATTCATTGCGCGGCGGATGAAGTTCGTGAACATATCGTGGAGAATGAACTTGGACAAGGGTATTTTGCGCTCCTAGTAGATGAAGCAACATGTGAAGGTGGAAAAGAAAACATGGCTATTGTAGTCCGGTTTTTATCCAGGCATACTGGTGAAATTCGAGAACGTCTTCTGGGTTCGGTTCACGTTCGCGATACCTCTTCTGAGTCACTTAAATCTGCGTTGATAAATCAAATCACAATTTGGGGAATAAACATTTCTCGGTGCCGTGGCCAAGGATACGATGGGGCTTCAAACATGTCCGGTGGATATAATGGGCTACAAAACCTGATCCGAGATACTTGCCCGTACGCTTACTACGTTCACTGCTTCGCTCACCGCCTTAATCTTGCAGTAGTGACTGTATCAAAACAGACTGTCTCTGTGACGGAATGCTTCAACATCGTTCAGTCTATTCACGCTACTTGTAGTGCATCATACAAAAGGAAAGACAGTTTGTATGGTTACGCGCAAGACGAACTACAACAACTAATCAGCAGTGGTTATCTGGAAACCGGTCGAGGTAAGAACCAGCCTCTTGCAACTCAGGCTTTAAGTGCCACGCGCTGGAATTGTCGTGTGCGAGCTTTATTACGGATTAGATGGTTATGGACTCCAATTATTCAAGTATTGAGGCGCGTGGAATTAGATGGAGCCAATCCCGACAAGCGAGCTGATGCAAAGAGCATTATTACAAAAATGCAAACATTTGATTTCGTTTTTCACATGGAAATTCTCATAGTGGTATTGGAAAAAGTAAACATCTTGTCTCAATATCTACAAAAGGATGACATGGATATAGCCTCGGCTTCAGGACTAGTGAGACAGACGCAAACTTAATTCAACAATATGCAAGCTAACAAACTAAAAGACGACGAAAAGACTAGTTTTTGTACTGTTTGGGCTACTGCGGAAGCATTCTGCACATCATTGCACGACCCTATCGACGTACCGGTCAAAACAGCACCGTGGTCACGAAGGGGATCACGTAACAGGGGAAAAGGAAAGTCTGGTGTCCCCGGTGCGGATCGAAATGAGATTGTCACACAAGAATTTCACTATTATAAAGACGTGTATTTAGCTGTGGTTAAAGGAATTGCTGGTGAATTAAAACGACGATTTAGTGGAGACATTCTTGATCTGATGGAGCTTTGCGGAGGATTAAACGCTCGTAAAAAGTTCATTTATTGGAACCCTGACTCAATTTCTAAAATTGCAAGCGACTACTATCCGAAAGACTTTGAAAGTCAAATTGAAAGTTTGAAGCAGGAGGCAATCAGCTTCCGTGAATTTGCAATCAATGACAGTCGCTTTGAGAACACCAAGTCCGTCAATCAACTTAGTGTCACAATGATTGCTTCAGATGCACATACAATATTTCCTACGCTGCACCGAGTAATTCAACTAGTCTGTACGCTACCAGTGTCAACGGCGAGCGCTGAGCGCTCATTTTCAGTAATGAAACGCGTTAAAACTCGTCTAAGGACGAAGATCGGCGACGAATAGCTATCCGATCTTCTACTTTTGAGCACAGAAACTGACCTCACAATCAGTATCAGCCGCGATGAGGCACTAGATCGATTCAGTAGTGCATCAGAACGGCGAATTCCTCTATAAGTACTAGTTAAAGGGTGTTAATCTACTGAAATCCCACAACAAAAGTTTAAACTTTCAGTATTTTTTTGCCACATCCAAATTGTATTGGTTATTACTGTTAATTAAGGTACAAAATACTCCTTTTAAAGCATAAAAAAACAGAAATTTGTATATTAAAAAGAGTTTCTGCTGGCAAAGTTTGTTATGTAAACTTAAAATATATCCCAGCTTTTAGTGAAGGGGACAAAAGAAAGTTGCTATACATTAACCCTTGAACGCGAGAGCGTGGACCGTACATGTTATCACGATTTTCTTAACGTGTACGGTCCACGTTAAGGATTTTTGACTCAAAGTTTGTATGGGACTATACAAAGTTGAAGTCAACCAGGGTTAGGTGCCATACCCTTTCCCTCCCGAGTGAATCCTCATTGTGAACAAGGACAGATCATGAGGACATAAGCATGCCAACATTCAGAAAGAGAGTGCCAACATATCGCATATGATATTTGATGGGCGTGAATCCAGCCGCCACTCATTTCTCCCTCTCACTTTCAGAATTGCCGGCTTGGCAGCGAATGGCCTTTCAAGCGCGATGGCGCGAGCTTGCACGAGTGGGCTGGAAATCCCAGCAGTCGACTGGACTGTCCTACGACATCATCTACATAATGCCGGGAAAGAAGAAGCGGGGAGGGGTGCGTGGGCGTGATTACTTCGTGGGGGAGGATGACCTGATGGAGTACTTGGATCGCGCGGACCTTGGTACGGCTAACATTACGTCAAATATGCTTCTGTCCTAATACTGCTGTATGTGCTATCGTATTCGAGGAGCTGAAACAGCGTCACATGCAGCAGCAGTCGAAGTCGCCAAAAGGAGGGGAAAGTGGATCAGGCGGAAACGTGAATACGGCAGTGGAGACACAGCAGGTCGATCGTGGTCAAGCTCCAGAGGATCCACCCACGCAACCTTGTTCCATACGCAGCTTGAACGATGGGAAAGATGCGTCACCGACTGATGGAGGTACGGTTTCGATTACTCTGTACGTACACGTTTAGAGATGACGCTAATCGTGTATCTGCTGTATGTGTCGTACAGAGCACTACATTGGACATCCAAACGCGATGTCGAATCAAGGGGGTACAACACCGACGACACCGACGTTCACAAGTGCGCCCACGGATTTTATTCATGGGGTGTCGCCGCACGACACAACCTACGAAGATGGAGGCAACGATTCGGCTGAAGGCGATTCTGACAATGATAGCTCAATTGGTAAGAAGCTGTATGTACAACATACGCAGCTGGAACAAGTCTTAGTAACGTGTATCACTGTTTTTCCTTGTAGCAACGTCGCCCAAAACGCGGCGAAACTTGGAAGGAGACTTCGCGAATTCCGACGAAGCTCCGAGTACTGGCGAGGGACGTCAACGACAGACTGCACATACGTCCATGTCGGATGAAGAGACGAAAGAAGATGATTCGAATTGTGGCACAGGTCCGTTAAAAATGTATGTACAAGATTGCAAGGTGGTTTTAACGTGTACATTCTGTATTGACTATTATTGTAGTATCACGAAGTGATATGAATGCCTCACCAACCCTCGTGAAGTACGCGATACTTGACTCGGATGGAGATGACGACGAGGGATGCGGGTGGAACGACGACGAGCTAAATGCGGACGGTGAATCTGAGCTGGACCCGGATGAGGAGCGCCTACAGCCTGATCTGCTGTTTGATGACGCGCTGCTGGAATCTGTTGGGGGTGTTGACCAACTTGCATCGGGCAATATCTCGAGCGCCCTGCTCAGAGATATGGCTAACACGGGATGGACACCATTGGTGCAAAAGACGCCGCACGATTATATGATGGAGCCGTATGAGCAGCGGTCTCCTACATCAATGCAAACCGATTACCCTCGATTGTATGATGGTGTTCACGGGCCTACGGAAGAGCCTTGCGCGCTGCGGGCACGCGTTGGGAGCTTCTTATATTTTGCCCAGCCAACCCTTTGGGAGGCCATTGCAGATACAAGCAATGCTACTTC
>NW_003303725.1:1142379-1184222 GCF_000142945.1 Phytophthora infestans T30-4 | reverse complement strand
TTGTGCGTATTTATAGGGCTACTGGCAGCACGAACTATTTCTCCAAACAAGGAAAAGCTTGAACATCATTGGAAAACGACCGATGAAGGCGCAATCCCGCGAGGTTGCTTCGGACAGTTCATGGTTCGTGATAGGTTCATGCACATATCACGCAACCTACATTTCAGCTCCAACAGCGACGCACGTGCACAGCTGGACAAGGCTTGGAAACTTCGACCTGTGATTGACGCCTTGACGCAGCGATTTCAGCGGGGATACATTCCACCTCCTGCAATGGCTTTTGACGAAGCCATGCTGCCATCACGGTCCAGATTCAATCGGATGCGAGTCTTCATGAAAGATAAACCTCATAAGTGGGGAACCAAGCTATTCATGCTGTGTTGTTCAACGACGGCGTATTGCATCCGGTGAGTTACGAGTGTTCCAACAGGAGCACTCTTTTTTTTTTTTGGCTCCTAAGTATGCTCAACATGTACCTGACATACTAACCCATTTGTAAACATGTATGGACAGTTTTGAGGTCTACTGTGGAAAACAAGAACATGCGGGTGTCAGTGGCGCGTTGACAGACTATATGTCTGGGCCAGCAGCAGTTATTCGCAATCTCACGGAGGTGTTTGGGCCTACAGGACCCGGCACAGGTGCCATGAGGCTGATCGTCACTGACCGCTTTTACACATCGGTTTCGCTGGCAGTGCAGATGCTAACCATGGGTTTCTACAGTGTGGGTACAGTGCAGACGGATCGTCTTGGGCTGCCAGCGTCTCTTGTTGGCGAAAAGAAGAAAGGTGAGAAGAAGAAAAAAGCCTATAAAAAATCGCCCAGCACGGATCGAACGTGGTACGTTTGATGTAACTGAGCACCGGCAGATCCCTGGATTTCGGGCGCTGCGCTGGTGGGATAACAAAGCGGTGTATATGCTTGCATCCGGGGGAAGCGTTGAAATGGATCGCGTAGTGCGGCGAGACAAGCAGACCGGCGAGCAGGGTGAAGTTGCCTGCCCACGAGTGCTGAAAGATTATCAGACGCTCATGGGCGGAGTGGACGTTCACGACCAGCTTCGTTTACAAAGGTAAGTGTGCGTACAGTGTATATACATCTTACTTCGAGTTCTAAACGTGTATGCACATGCTTCATCGGTACTCGCTGCAACTTGCTATCAAGTACAAGAAGTACTACAAATCCCTATTCCTAGGGCTTGTCGATCTCGCCATCATCAATGCCTATATCATCTACAATGCTCGTCGCGTTGCAGATGGACAGCGCAAGCTTAGTCACGTGAAGTTTATCAAGCAGATGCACTTGGAGTTATGCCAGTTGCGGCCCGACGATTGGGAAGGACTGCTTTACGACGAAGATGCGGCAGCAACACCGTCAAGATCTCGGTCGAGAACGCAACAGCCTGGACACATTACTGTCCAGAACGACGAGTGGCGCCCCGGTAACAACCAAGCTGGGAGGAAGCGTCGGACCCGGGTATGCAAGGTGTGCTCATTGCTAAAGGGAACAGATGGGGCGCGTGGCGGGGATACTGCAGTGACTGCAAGCTGGCGACGCCGTCGAAGAAGCCGAAGGCATGGCGTGTGTTCTTGTGCGACAAGGCTCGACACAGGCACAACGGCGCCCTCATGACGTGCTTTGATATATGGCACAGAGTGTGGCGAAATGGTACGCTCCTCCCCAAAATTGCGAGAAAGCGGAACATTCGCGCGCGAACCCCAGCTCAAGTATCATTGGCTGCAAGTGACGAGGAAGGCTGTGTTTCATCGGATGACGAGTCGGCGGGTGCAGGACAGACCTCGCCAAAGCGAGCGCGTACGGTCGAGGCGGAGGAGTAATCGATTGTTGTGTCCGTAATTGTTTTGATTTCAGTATACTCAGTTTCAGCAATCACAAGACTGATCAGCATCTGTATTTGAGTAGCACGACTTTGTTCTATGAACGCCTTCTTTTAACACGGGAATGCACCTGTTTTATCAAGGTGTATACAGGTTCCACGATAACACCGCCTTACTTGCTGTTAATAGCTTGGAGGTACACGATTGCAGTATGATGTGATTTCTGGGACTAGGTTAAGTGCACGCCTATCCAACATACACGATATCAAAAAAGCTTAATTTCAATATGTTAACCCTTACCCGGAGATACAAGTTTTTTAGTCGGATGGGGGCGCGGAGAATGCTTCGAGCTCAAGGGGTTAACTTCCCCGCCATTTTTAAAATCTGGGGATTTTTGAGGGGGGGGCCATGGCCCCCCCAAAAAGGGCCTGCCTCAGCCTCATGATGAGGCTGCAGAATTTAAGCACATCGTTACCAGAGAGTATGAGTGCCCTGGTACTCTTGGAGGTTGCGATTGCTGTCATGGCTTTCGTCGTGGTGTCCGTGCTCAGATTCCAACAGCGCCGGGTCCGCAATAAGTACCAGACGTTGCTGCCTAAATGAAACGATGATATATACATGTATTAATACACACACTGTATAATATACTTTCTTAAAGATAATTGTAAAATAAGAAAAGTATCTTCTTCATCAGGACGTATTATTATAGTACTTACTGTATCATCATCATCTGGCTTAATCTAAATAGAAGTTCCCTCGACGAGAGTAATACAATTGTACGAGGCAATTTCCAACGATGCAGACTCGTACTGGACTGTACACTGCATATCTGGTGGGTGTCTTTGTACCGAAGATCAAGTGTTCGTCGTCATTGTCACGGGCAGCGATGACGTTGAGTTCCGGTACGAAGACGCGAGCACCGCAGGGGATGGCGATGTGGCTCGAGTCAGTGCAACGGAGTCCGATCGTCTAGTGGCGCAGCTAATGGTGATTGACGGTCTCCCAGTGTTGCAGCTTACAGCGAAAGATGGAAAGCTGGACGTGGAGCTGTTACGCAAGGAGCGAGTACACCGAATTGTGAACCAAGGCTCAGGGAATATAGCCATCTATGATGGCGTCTTGGTCACGAGCGGACCAGACTTGACAGTGAGTGCAATAGGCAGTGGAGACGTTTTCTTAATGTCGTCAGCGACCGTTGTAGACGGGCTAGTGCTGAGGGTGGGCGTCTCCAGACCTCATTCTCGGAGGTAAAGGTCAAAACAGCGTCAGTGGAGGTCTCTTCATCGGCCGACGCCACTGTCACTGTTGAGTCAACTGCTACAATCGATTCTCTTTCTTTGAGTGTGCAAGGCTCCGGGTCTTTGTGCTTCACTGCCGATTCCTCCATCGAAACCAATTACCTAGAGATCAAGAAAATTGGTGCTGGGGATGTTTCAATCGGGCCACAAGGGTCGTGCCAAGACGCAAAATTGACATCAACCGGATCGGGAGCACTAGACATTGGTGGAATCCAATGTCATACTGTCAATGTCGACCTGTTGGGCAGCGGGAATGTCGTTGTTCAAGCGACTGGATCGCTGTCAGGCGATGTCTATGGAAGTGGCCACTTGAAATTTTACGGAGACGCGCCACAGTCTATCGACAATATCAACTACTTGTGTCTTGTGACTGCAACTCCAGTCTCACGCTCGTACCACCCGGCGGGATGCAAGATGAAGCCGTTCCCAACAGACTCGGTAGGGGTCTCGAGAGTTGAGGGCAAAAACGTCGGCAAAGAGTCGAGTTATAGCATGACGAGTGACCAGAGCAATCTCGTCTATCTCGCAGGCGCAGTGTTCCTAGTAGCGCTGGTGCTGCGCTGGTTCAACGAGTCTCGTCGTCGAGCTCGGGAACTTCCCGGGGAAGAGCAGCGACAACCATTGGTAGATACAGAAAGACGACCATACACGTAAGGAAAACAACGAGAACATCGACAGAACTTGCCGCGATCGTTGTAGTCTTCCAGGACTTTTTACAGTGTAAATTATTGTTATTTAATTATGAATAGGCGTGTGCAGTATCCTTGGGATTGGCCGTGAGGAATGATTGTGAAAATGACAGAGAATGTATGTGATACTTCAACTTGCGATCTGTATTGACGCAATGCTCGCCACACATCTCGATTTGCCGTCTGCAGTCCACAACTACCGTCCTTAAGCGCCAGAGCATTCTCCATGATGAAATGTTTCTCGTTGCTCACTGCTGTCGCCTTTGCACTGACCCAGTCGGTCGTCGATGGAGCTCTATCCGTCACGTCCACTGAGCCCACGCGCTCCAATAATGGTCCATTCCTCGAGAAGGTTTGGATCATCGAAGGTGACGCCGGCGACATGCTCGACGACTTGAAGGTGCAAGTCGCGGGTAACGTGTTCGTGGACTACGACGCGTCACTCGCTGCGGATGGCAACGTGGCGGCCAGGGTAATTATGCGCAGCAGCTCGCCTGACATGGTGGGTCTTGTGGACGTCGTCGTGCATGAAGCTGACGGTAACGGGATCCGCATTCACTACAAGAACACGAACGCTCGCGTCGTCGGCGAAGTGGTGACACAAATCATTGTGAGCGACCGGAACGCGCTCTCTAGTGTCAGTGCCACGCACTCCGACAGCGTCGTCCTGGGTGACGGCGTCGTGGTGAAGGATGATCCGTCCACCAGTCTGGAGCTCGATACGAGCGGTGATGCTGCAATCTACGTCGGCTCCTTGACGCAGGACCAGGTTGTGCTGAAAAGCCTCAGTATCGCTAGCTCTGGCGATGGCTACGTGCAATTCCTGGCCTCGTCGATCCAAGCCGATGCCATCACTGTCTCTCTATCTGGAGACAGCAAGGCGGTCGTTGCGGCAACCGACCACATCACTGTCGATTCG
The DNA here is from genome assembly GCF_000142945.1 of Phytophthora infestans T30-4. Taxonomy (NCBI): domain Eukaryota; phylum Oomycota; class Peronosporomycetes; order Peronosporales; family Peronosporaceae; genus Phytophthora; species Phytophthora infestans. Next base: position 1,179,478 of record NW_003303725.1, on the reverse strand, counting down.
ATGGTCTCCGCTATCTCAGGTGACGGCAAGATCTTCGTGGAGACGGCCAATCTTCAAGCGCAAAAACTCTCAGCTACTCTATCAGGAGACGGTAAAGTGTCGTACTCCTCTTCTGGATCGTGCGTGGATCAGACTATTCATCTAAGTGGTGACGCCTCCGTCTACGCTGGATCTATTGTCTGTAAGAATTCAATGGTAGCAACGTCTGGAGACGGCAAAGCTATCGTCCAAACTACGGACACACTAACGTCCGTTGGTGGCGGATCTGTGAAGTACGTGAACGCAGCACCGCACCGTATTGTATCCAGCTCGATTTTCAGAAAGCACAGCAATGTCAAGCCAGCCAAGTACAACAAGTTCAAGACACGCCGCCCGTCGACCCCGCCTACCCGTGCGCCAACAGAACTTACTGTTGTTGTCAAGGCAGCCTGGTTCGGCGACGCTCCTCACGTCAGTGTGTACTCGGGCATTGGGAACTCAATTTTCATTGACGGAACAGGGTTCGCAGTGGCCAATATCCCAGCCTATCAGCGCGGTGTCGGATTTTTTGGAGTTTTTGTCGCAGTGGCCGCTGTTGCCACCATGGCACTTATTGCAGTTAAAGTCCGCGAAAGCAAGACTCGCAAACAGTACGCGCCTCTAGCGTAAAGCTTCCATCATACGAAGTCCCAGTTAAAACTGATTTTTGCTGCGTCAACAAAATACATTTTTGCCCACGGTACGCCGAGAAATATGTACTGTGCACGTAAAGACGAGGTAATCCTCATTCTTCACATACCCTCTGACAGGAATATAATATCGGATTCCGCCTCGCTCAAAATTTATTTTCTGTAAATTTGAGTCAAATTTACAAAAATGACTTTACTGAGGATCAGCCTTCTTAGACTTTTTGATTTGCCAATAAATAAAAGAGGCTCCAGTGCCTTATTACGTCAGTAGCTATTATAGGCTGTTCCTGCTAGCTGTACATGTTAGGTTGGGGTGGGTAGCATAATGCAGGCACTGCAACGCTATGATAGCATTGGTGAGTGTGATGAGAGTTGGCTTGTTAATTGTTCTGGCTGGCATCTTGATGCACGAGCTTAATTGAAGAGTTTGTGTGAGAGGAGAGGGGGGAAGGGAGGACCACAAACGCAAACATGAAATGGCTGTTGGGTTGGTCGGTTTATAAGCTCTCTAGTATGTACCATTGAGAAGGTACCTTTGGCTAAGCCACTCCACGATTATAATACCTATAGATAGAAAAAAAATGTAATATCCGGCGCTATGACTACGGAAGGGTTCATCTGTACCAGCATATCGACCTGTCTACCACCGCGTTACGAATCGGGCCAGACGATTTGTTGGAATTGATAAGCACCACAAGCTGTGGTGCTTATCAATTCCGTTGTGGCACAACAGCTGGAGCGAGCCGCGTTAGTAAAATTCCCCTGCGCCAGGAGCATGATCGGACAATGCTTTTTAAAAAGTACGGTAGCAATCGTTCATAGAACTGAGCAGCAGTGCTCTGCAAAGTGAGTGTTGATGTACATGTAGTCTCCAATATGGAGAGGGGAGGATGGTCGACATGATGTCTTATGCTCCGATGACTCGCAATGCTCTGCTGCTCGAGTCTGACTCATACCGTAGCGAACACGAGAGCGACATAACAAGGACGTTCCTTGTCATTGTCAGAAATACCCGTTTTGACGATGGTTTCCGCGGATCAAGCTGTTGTTTTGTTGTTGCCGTGGTCGGGTATGGCTGTCACGATTTCGGAAGCAGCGACAGACTTTACAAACGCTGACACGAAACCATCAGACTCTTTGAGTTACTAACGGATACTCGGATACGGCTGGCAGACCGAAGTGCCACGTGAAGCTGTTGTCCACCAAAAAGCCTCTACAACATCATACAATTCCCATAGATTTTACCGCGTCGCGGTCTCTTTGTAAGGTAACAGAACTTTCAAAATGCATGGGTGACACAAAGAGAGCCCCTCGCGCAGATCGGTGTTGGTTCTTGTTGCTCTCATCCTCACAAAGTCTTGGCTTCACCGCATGCAGCTGATTCGGCTGAGCTGAATGCCTGTCGCAGTGGCCGTACAAGCGTTGTTCAATTGACCGTCTCCACCAAAACTGGTGAGCTTCACCTCCACAAATTCCACACTTCCGGAGTTCGAGCGAGTTGCTCTGCTCGATCTTTACCACTCTGCGTCGTGGCGTCTTGGTGGAGACGCCTGGTACCGGTATCAGCACACAGGTGGCACGCATTTTGGTGGAGCACAACGATATTTTCACTGAGAACCACCCACCGACCACCATGTGCGGAGCTGCGAATCAAGAGGACGCAAGGCAGAGTTCGGCCGCGAGTTCACCGTGTTCGATCAAAGGCTCGCTCTCTTTTATCCTAGACGACGCACCCGGCGTCAAGCGCACAGCAAACTCCGCTGAGCTGGACGAATCAACCGCGTCGAAAAGCTTACGACCATCAGTCTCCACTATCAGTATCAATAATTTATTGGCGCCGGTTGTCGACGAGAACGATGTACGCAATGCGACTAGAGCCACAACGCCATTGGGACGAAAGGTATCTTGGCTCTTGATACTATGTACGGTTGAATACGAGATACTGACCTGTTCGTGACCTCACAGAGCAGCAAGTATTGCATTGTTGAAGGCTGCATTAGTCGAGCCAAGCACGCACGGCGGTGCTGGAAGCATGGTAAGTGTACTTTTGTTGAAAGATTGATTGTCGTGACAAAGAGCTTAACCTAATTCATCGCAGGCGGTTCGATTGAATGCAAGGTGGTTGGTTGTCGAAATCGCGCCAAGACCAAAGGGGTCTGCTGGTCCCATGGCGGTGGAACCATCTGTAGCGCGGATCAATGCACAACCGTTTCTGTCTCGAATGGTGTGTGCTGGGCTCACGGTGGGGGTATGTTTGCCAAAGAATGACTATAGAATAGTTGCTATTTTCGATATACTAACGTGATCTCTTACTTTCTAGGAAAGCGCTGCGTCACGCCCGGTTGCGCTCGACCCGCCTACCAACGGACCAGGAACATGTGCTCCATGCACTTCAACGCAGGATTATCGAGCAATGTTTCAGCCTCTTAGATCGACGGAACAGGGCCACCTCTCCTTTTCCTTCTTTTTTTACCAGCCAGATGTAGCAGGTGTGTCTTAAAATGAATACTTTCCGCCAGCTTCTATTCCGAGCAACCAAGATGAGGTCATGTTGTACTTGGTCAACAGTGGTAGGCTTGCCTCAACCACCCGTTCAAATTGACCTTCAATGGGCCGTTGTCTACAGCATTGCTGTCAGCAATGGTTTTTTGAGCTTGTGCTACCACCCTCGGTAGGTTGACGTACTGCAATATTGCGTCCCGAATCGTGATGCCAATACTTAAGTCGTCGCACCTGGCTCACAGAAGAACTTTAAGTGCTGTATTGATCTGTTGGGGATCTAAGTCGTGTACATCTAATAGAATAGAAAATTCGGAGATGAGAAGATGGTGCAGCTTCAATATACCACAGTTTCATTGTTCATCTTCGAAAGACTTTTTCTCAAAAACAACAGCGACGTATTCAACCGTACGAACCGATTTAAAATGGTCGTGAGCCAGTCAATTCATTAAACGAAAGCAAGTATGTGAATGAATTATCGTGCAAGGGCTCTACCTACTTCGACGGGTATGGCTTAAGTTTGATCATCTGGTCGATGCTGGCCTCGTCCGTGTTCTCTAGGTGACCTTGCTGCACCATCTCGTCCAGCGCCACAACTACTTTGGCGTAATTGGCCAGAAGACTAGCCTCCGTGAGTTTCTTGTCCAATTGAGTCGTCAGGACTGATTGCAGCACTGTCATGATCTCATCCACTGCAAACCCGACACCATCAGTAAGTTCAGTAATCGATCATAGGATGTATTAGTTTCCGAACATCAAATGATACTAGAACGCACAGATGAGTTCGTCATACTCTTCGTTGCCAGAGAGCATCAACCGGAGCTCCCCGACCTGACGAAGAACCACGAACTGCGACTCGCACACGACCAGTTGACTCTGTGTCGGGTCCACGACTTTCCTACCGTGTCGGTCGCCCCAGAGGTTCGGGACTTGTTTGCAGATTTGTGCGAGTTGAGTCTCGTACGTCTTGCGAGCTTCCAGGGTCAACTCCGGCTGGAAATATCTAGATAGAAGCACGTAGTTGGCCTCATTGCAGCAGATCAAGCTGTGCAGCATGTTGTGCTTGTTTCAAGGATAAGGTCTGTTGTGGTTCTAATTTGACCAATCGAATGGCCCACAATGGCTATTTTTAGTCAATGAGTGTGCTTGGACGCGAAACGACGCAACCTTTCGTGTACATTTTGCGATCTTCCTGTAGAGCGGCCATGGACGGTGACGAGAGTGAGTGGCTCCTAGCTATCAGTGTATTTTCCTAAGTTTAAGCTTTCCTCACCGACGCTATGGGTGTGGACTGCTGACCAGAACCGATTAAGCGCTTGGCGCCCAGCGTCACGATCAGTGACTGCGCGTCTGAGGTCTTTTGTACGAGGTTTTCACCCGATGGGAAGCTCCTGGCGGCTGGATGCGGTGATGGGGCCATTCGAGTGTTTAATGTGCACGACGGCAAGTTGTCGTACACTTTGATACAGCCGCAAAGCAGCTACGGCTTCGGTTTACCGTGCACGGCCATCAGGTTCCGTCCTCTCACCAGTGCCACCAAGACCAAAAACGTGCTGCTCGCTGCAAGTGGGTAAACATTATTTTAATCTTTATATAGGTGAACTGTCTGCTAAATTTTTTGCTTATGTAGATTCCAATGGGTCGGTAGAGCACTGGCACATCACGTCGGGCAAGTGTCTGAACGCCATCACAAATACCCAAAATCAACTGTACGCTCTTGACTATCGCGAGGATGGAGCCCTGTTCGCTACGGGGGGCAAAGATCATGGCATTCGAGTCTACGATGAAGCCACAAAAGCTGAGGTGGCGTGCATGGATAGTGGCCACGGTACTCTCACTGCAGGCCACTCGAACCGCGTCTTCTCCATCAAATTCGCTCCAGAAGATGACAACACCATCGTCTCTGGTGGGTGGGATAACACACTTCAGATCTGGGATATTCGCGTGGGTCACTCGGTCCGAAGCATCTACGGACCTCACGTGGCAGGAGACGCAGTCGATATGAACACGCGTGGAGAGATCCTCACGGGCTCGTGGCGTCCTGAAAACCCTCTGGAGCTCTGGGACTTTGGCTCGGGCAAGCGTCTTCTGACTGTGCCGTGGAACCAGAGCGCTATTCGCTCGGAGCCCTGTTTCCTGTACTCGGCCCAATTCTCCAAGTCGAAAACCGGACAGCAACTTATCGCTGCGGGGGGCAGTGGATCCAACGAAGCCAAAGTGTTCAACCACGACTCGAACAACAAACTTGTGGGCACAATCGCAGGCTTAAGTCGTGGTGTCTTCACTCTCGACTTCGCTGCTGCCATCGACAAGATGGTGGTGGCGGGGGCGGATGCTGCGATTCGCATCATCGACGTCTACGACCACATTCCAGGCGAAAAGTCTCGTGAACGCCCTACGACTCCTTCGATCAGGTTTGACAGTTTATCAACTTTTATTCTCACACTTTTGAGTCTAGGTAAACCAATTTTGTTGTAATTGTCATTTTCTATTTTCACAGAAATGCCCTCATGCCGCATGAAAGCTTGACGCGTCTGGCCTCCCCCGCTCTAAGCACTGAAGCACTGAGAGCTCCGTCCTCACCGCTGCACAGAATGGCTGTGCACGACAAATGAGGCTTCTCGCTAACTGTAGCACCGAAGCCAGGAAATTTTTCATTATTCACAAAAGACACAGCACACCAAACCTCGACCACAGCAATCAACATTCTCCACTACCGTAAAACAGCTTTTTCAAATACTACATTTCAAATTTTCACGTACGTGTCGTAGCTGGGGTCGCTTACGTAGTCCACCGAGGGGATGTGTATCTCCAGTAGTGACGCTCCATCCTACTTCTATTCACTTGCTAGTTTTGGTCGTTAGTGCCACTTTCAGGCGTTAGATGGACCCACTGTACAGCCGTTGCTCCTCCGGATCGTCGCTGTGGTGCCTCCGACCGTGAGGACCATGCCAATGGCCAACGGGATGGCCACTCCGGTGACTTTTGTCATTGCCGTTCGTGTACCCATTGGTGCCTCCGTATCCGCTGTGGTCACTCACGCGACCGTTTGATGGAGTGTACCGTAGTGGAGTGGTCTCGCTGTCGCGATCGTCGAAGCTTTTGCGACTGAAGGTGCTGTACGAGTGACCCTGTGGTGAGAGCGGCATGAGAGCACCAAAGTGACCTGTCAGATGCGCACGATGGCCCGGCGTAGTGTGCTCAGGGTCGTCCAGATCGTCACTTTCGTCTTCTCCATGCTTTGCCAGCAGATAGATGCCCATTATGATGACTGAAGAAAACGAAGTAGAAAACGACATTGTCAGTGTTAATTACGCACAAAACACGTCGAATGAAAGAGAAAAACCCACAGGCCAGCGCAATCGGCAGACAAATCCAGTCAAAGAGCGAGAAGCGCGTGTACTTTTCGTAAAACACGACGCCGCCAATGACGCTCGACTAAAAGCCCAGAAACAATACAGGAAAACAACGTTAGCTTCTCTCATTAAACTGACGTCAGTAGTTCGGTCAACGTACCCCGATCCAAAAGCACTGGAACATGGGGAACACACTGAGCGTGTCGCCGACCATGATAGCGCGGTTCAGCAGGTCCGTCTGCAGCACCAGCGTGCACATCATGCCCCCCATGAACAAATACGTCGTAAAGTAGACGAACTGATTCTCTCCGCTGACCGTCAGGATCAGCAAGATCGAGGCGCACTATTCACGAAAATAATCCCGAAATTAACAACCATCTTCACGAGTACCGAAAATAAGCTGCTGCCTTACCTTGGCCAAAAGAACCGAAAAGGATCCGAAGATACCTGACGCCGTCGCGTACATGAAGGGCAGCAACCTGTACTTGCTCTCGTTTAGCGCTCTAGGCAGCCTCGAAATGGCTTCAATCTGTCCGAAAATGGCGCCTAGCACCACCGTCTGTAGTTGCAACATAGTGCTCGTTTAGCCTGCTAACCTGTGTATCGTATCCTGTATCCGAGAGACGCTCACCATGACGCCCAAGTAGATGAGGAAGCCCAGCTGGAAGAACTGTTTCTCCAGCTCCACCAGCGACATCTGCTCATCTGGTTCATTGGCCACAGTGCTGAGCACGACGCCGATGATGATGAGAAGTGTGCCCAGCACGTCCGTTCTGGTCAGGATCTGGCCCAGCCACAAGTGCGCGAAGAACACGTTGGCCAGTACCGTAAAGCCGCCACCTACAGACGCCACTAGCGCCTGAGGAGCGAAGCCCAACGCCTCAAAATCTCCCACGGCACCTAGAACAACCAGCACCAGGCCGGTGAGCCACAGAGGTCGCGTGTAGTAAGTCTGTCGCTCGAACACAGGCTTCTCTTCCTCCTGATACAAATTAAAGACACTCTGCGTTAGTACCGTACGAAGGTGAATATCACAGAACGTATCAGCTTTCTCGAGTGCGCACTCGGCGCATTATCATGTATCTCGAGTGCGCACTCGATGCGCATCAGCGTAGAGAGGGAGAGTTTCGTACCCGCACGTGCGAGAGCTTCTGCACATTCACGCCGAGGTTGGAGAGCACAGCTGAGGTGATGACAATAGCCAGGCCGATCCATTTGCCCTGCACGTTGTCAGCGTCGTCGTCGCCGCCTATTGCGGCGGTCAGGAAGCGCGCCTCGCCGACCATTGACGTCGGAACTGAGAGACAGCGAGAGTGCGCCTGATCGTGGTGTTGCGGGAGTATTTATAGGTCTGAGCCTAAAAGATCTGAGTCGCCGCAATGTGATATTTCGACTCGTGCGGGAGAGAACTGGCACGCGATTGGGCCGCCAACGGGCGTCAAAAATCAAAGTGACAGTTGCTTGCTTCAATTGACTGCAGGAAGCTCGAGCTCACTGACTCAGTAATTTAAGGCCGGCGGAATGTAACGGCGTCAAGTTGTGCGTGCAGGTATACTGTACAACTCTTGGTGGCGTGCGCGCTTTCGCTGCAAGGCTGCAATATCCAGGGACATGATGATGCAACGTTGCAAATTGCTGCGAAATACGACACTGGCGCGCATAATCAGCTAGCCACATTGTCCAATCAAACGTAAATTTGACAATAAGAAAGCTGGTTGATTGCGTCGATGCCACAAACACGCTCAAACTTGTTATGCCGGTGTTTAACACCGTCTACACATGTACTTCGAAATGTTCTTCGAGGTACGTGTACCGTAACGGTACTAGTATTGTTTTTCACGCTGTATAGACGGATAGAAGTTGGCTGGGTGTAAATTACACTGTAATCGTCATGCTGTTCTGTACAGCGGTTACTAAGGCTGTTCATGTCTAATATACACTGTAGATATATTACAGTAAAGCCTTTCCTACCTGATATGACCCGTGGACGACTCCTCTATCAGAAATTGCAGTATATCATATTACTTTGGTCGTCTCCGTTAACAGGCGAATTAGAAAGTCTATCTGAGGCGCAATATCCACGGGCGAGAAAGCATTCCCCAAAACACGTAAGATGATGATTATTTTTTTACACGTAACACGATGGAGTCGAATTTTAGGCCTGCATCGAGAGCACAGCAGCTTGTATGTGTTCTCTATGCAGTCGAAGTATGATACAAACAATTTCAAGGCTGCTGGTTGCTAATTACTGACAAAAACTAATCACAAGTTTTTCCACGGCCACTTCGTAGTCGTAGGCTATAAAATATACACTTGCTGTCCGGATCAGATTTGTCGTTTGAGCAAGATCAAGTTTACCTGGGAACGGACTCGGTGAACCTGAAATAAATCATGTACAACAGGATATCAGGTTTCACAAGGTTCATTTAGGAGAGGTTTTAGTATAATACATGAACCGGTATTAATGAAATGCAACATAAGACTTAAACACGCAAATTAACCGGTTTCGTAGTCGCAAGACTGCGTCTTCCGCAGCAACAAGAGGACGACAACCTCGAGCTGAACTCTCAGATGTTCGGTGCCTACGTGGATTACGTAGGAGACGAGACTGTGGAGATTACAAGGAGCTTTCCTCTAGTACCCCCTTAAATATGATAAAAAGCGTAGCATACGTATAATTTGTTAAAAACTACAGTATTTGTGAGATCGAGGCTTTAAGAAGTGAAACGAGAAGTAAAGAAAAAAACGAAAATCAAACGAGAAGTATAATGTGTAAAAACGAGAAGCCTGTGTATATTATGATAATGAATCGTAATAAATGTTGTCGCGTTAATGATAAGGATGAATATACACGTCTTTCCGACAGATAGTTTGGTGATATTGTAATTGTACAGCAAGCAACACTTTTTAAACCAATCCCAACCCTTTATTTGAACATTTCCGACAATCATACAATCTAGGGTTAGGGCTTCGGTTCCGGCAAATATTTGTCGGAACCAATGACAAAATATGAATATGTCAATACAAATGTCAAGTTGTTAGGACATTGCTGCCAGATTTTGACACTTCCGGTCTCTAGGTACTATCCTATGTTAGGCAAGTCGCCAGCCTAAGGCAGCACAAAATTCTTAGTGGCAAGGAGCACAGTTGGAAAGCAGACGAAGCAGACATGATCTTGGCATTGTTCGTGCCAGCAAACACGCAAAAAGCGCGTACCACCGCGGGAAGCGCTTTCAAGCGTATGCTGGAAGAGGAGATGGTAAGCCTAGAGTATGTGCAGTCTAGCATTGCTAACACGACTGGCAAGCGCTTCGCCTCAATAATGGACCGTTTTGAGTTCTTTCTGGCTACTAACGAAGGTAAGAAAGGCAAACTTGCACGCAACACTGCCGTTTCGTATTATAGAAATGCAAAGCTTTGGCTATTTGATCTGTATCCTCATCTAAGGGTGCCTACGGAGCTTCAGCTACTGAAGCAAAGTAAAACTCTCGATAAGCACTGTCTGAAAAGAGAGAAAGGAGGTATTGTTAGCAAGGCGCCTCCTTGTACAAAGGAGGACCTGCATGCACTTACACAATATGTCTACAGCAACGCTCGCGTGAAAGCCGACTACCAGGATGCTGCACTCGCGTGCCTGATGTGGCACTGCTTCGGGCGATCGTCGGACCTGGGGTACATCAAAAAGCAGCACGTGTCAGTTTCAGCTGACGGTGTCTTCTACGTGCGTCTGCTGCGCGTCAAGACCGCCGAGGAGCAGGGACTAACGCTCGTGCCAGACAAGACGGACTTCTGACTTGCCCAATCCACGCGTTGGCTGTGGCGTTGACAACGCAGGATGCACCATGCGGCTCGCTGCTCAGCCAGCTACCAGACCTTGTTCCCGTTGAAGCCACCGCCAACGCCCCCGGACTTCTGCTAGCAGAATTACTGGAAGCGGACCCGGCCTCTTTGAGGGTTGCACTCGCAGGCCCATGCTCGTCCGTGCCTGCTGGCACACCATTCGCTCCAAGTCTGCTAGACGCTGCCGCTGCTGCAGCACCCTCAGCGGTTCCAGGCCCAAGCTTGTCGACGCCGTCCCGACCGAGGGGGACTACGCGCGGGAAAGATAGAGTCCAAGCGTACGTGAACCGCCTCCTCAAGCGCGTCTCAAACCCCGCTGGAGCGTCAGAAGCCCTATCTTCGCCCTCCTTCCGTCGCGGCGGCGCTCAACATGCGAACGCAGACGAGAAGCTTGCTTTACAGTGGATCTTCGACCGGGGCGCCTGGGACATGAGCAAGGTAAACAAAGGCTTCGCGTATGTGCTCAACACACCGCAGGAAGACCGCAAGGTCGCGCGTGTACTGAGCGGGTGGAGTGTCGACGATGTGCCAAAAGTGGTGGACGTTGAGGTCTTGGATCACTCCACGCAGGAGCAACTCGCGCGGCTACAAGACATCCTGTACAGTTTATGCTCGGGATTGAAAGATCCCCGGTTCAACGTTAGTGGTAAGGTTCTTGCTGTACTTACCGCTTACCTGGTCAAGTACTACCCTCAGTTGAAGGCGCTGTCTCCTTCTGCGCCGATCGTGCTTCGCGTGGAGGAGAGCTTGGACGCGCCTGGCATTTCTCATGCCGACATGATCGCCTGGTCATCGGCCCTGAGCAGATCACCGTTGACAACCTTTGATCGCAACAACAAGCAACAAGATGAGGCAAGAGGATGCAGAAGATGTCATCACAGCGCTGTCATTGAAGAGCTTATCGCGATGAATCGCACGTTGAGCGCTCGATTGACAATCGTCGAAGCTGCTATGCTAAATAGTACAAGCACACAAGCTACACAGGTGCTGCGTGAACAAACGGACGCAACGTCAGATCAAGATCCCAAGCCCAAACGCAGGAAGAAGCAAGTGACGCACCTGTCGACTACGAGTGGTACACGAAGGTGCCACCCGATTGGAGTTCTGTCGTCCGCCAGAAAAAGTCAGAGTCGCGTCACGTCGTCGCTTTCATGAAAGTATTCCTCGAGCAAGGTTTCAAGCTGGACACGAAGGCGGAGGACTACCAAGACCAAGTCCTCGGCGCCGGTTGCCGCGCGGAAGAAGCCGTGATTGCCTTCTTGAAGGCGCGTGGCACAAACGCGAAGGGATCTGGAAGCGTCCTGCGCGCGCTGCGGCCACTCCACAAGAATGGTATCGTGGACAAGCACATCGCTGCGTACAAGCGGCTGCTTGCGATTGGAAGAATTGTCGATCCTGCACCAATCGACACACAAGACATCCTCGCAGTAGCAGGCCACGTGTAGGTTTCAAACCAAGCAAATACGTATTGCGTTTGTTAGTACACTGTATACACACACGCTTTAACACATGCAGCTGTAGCATCGGCCGTGGCCAGCATCATGAACTCGCTCCAGCGTCGCCCAGCAGCAGCAACAGCAGCAGCTCACCAAACAGCGACGGCGTCGTGCCTCAGCTCCAGCGCCATCTCGCTCCAGCAGCACGTACAGGTCACGCAGCACGTAGAACACACGAACATCCCACGCAAAACGCACCCACAACACAGCACACTCCAAACCACATGGAACGTACCCGCAGCAGCATCACTAGTAACCACAAGCGTCTGTAAGTGGCAGCAGAGTTCCCCAGCGACACCGTCGTTCAGTCCTAGCGTCGTCCTGCTTCAGCATCACAAGCATCAGCCCCCCCACCGAATCCCAAAGGATAGCGCCGGCCCGACTTGAACGGGCACCTCAGGAACGAACCCCTGGCACTTCCTTGAGCTACGGCACTGTGGTGGTGGGGGTCGGAGCTCTGCTCAGTAGCCGCTGAAAAAAGGAGAATGAGCTGTTTTGCCCCCGTCGGCGCCTCTACAGCCACGCATTGGTGTGTGTCTATACGAAGACAGGTGCCAACTGTCTATTGGCTGATACCAACCAATAGTTGGCGAGCAGCCATGTATTGGCTAATAAAGGTGGCCAATGGGTAACGTCCACGTTGACTGTATGTGCTCTCATTAGTGGCCCCCTTTGCCTGTTGCCGCCCTCACAAATGAATTTGCGGCCTCCGGTGCACATTGCTCTGAGGCCAAATATGCATGCAAACGTAAAATAGCCGATTTCTCGGCCCAGAGGCCTCTAGAGGCCATTTCCTTGCGGCTGTGAGCACCCCACGAAAGCTGACCGAGAGCAATTTTAGAGGCGCACTTAATCGAATATGCCATATGATGTTTATAAGTTTTGGTCTCTTCTTTCTCCTGGGTCCGAACGGTCGGATAGTGTCGGAAAGGGCTAGGGTGTCGGAACCGTTGCGATATGGTTTGGTAGTCAGAAAAACGGTCCTGCATTTAAAACAATGTCCAGCATTTTAGGACCCATTCATGTCTTTTTTGGAATACTGTAACGGGGTACGTAAACCCAAGTGTACCCCTAGTTACATGAAGTGTGACACGTCACACCTGGAGATATCTGGTACATGGTACCAGGATCGTAAGAGGCCAATCATTGGCTGATGGCATAGCTTCACTAAAGGTGACCTATAGCTTTTTTATCCTGGTAGTGCTACGAGTACATGTAGTAGTACGTACAGCCCAATAGGGATTAATTCAACCCCATCATGGTGTGGCGCACAAATAAGTATGTATCGAACTCTTACATTTTACAAATAATAAAACTGTAAAATCCTCGTTTTTCCTTAAAAATGGAAGCACACTACGCTCTATTGTTACTTTTATTAATATAAACAGGATATTTGGATCAGGGCACATAAGCAAGACGAATGCTTGAAATGCAACTAACAGCTATATATCACGCTACAAACAAGAAGATCAATCACAAGCTAACAATACTGTAATGTACAGTATGGCGTTGAAATGAAGCACTACGCTGTATTCAATGCTTCGTTGAAGACCTTCTTCAAATGCGCTATTATGTAGCGAAACTATGTAGTTGAAGTGCTAGTTAATGCGTAGCCAGACTTGATGTAAAGCGAGTCGCCAGACTAGAGCCGCACGGCGAAAAACAAGTCATATCTGCAGAAGTTCGTGCAATACAAACAACACCAATGCTAGTGAGTTTTGATTTTGGCGTCAGCTTGATAACAGGAGCCACAAACGTGTGGTAGAGTGTAGCGATATTGAGACCAGCCACGTAGTGTTGAGCGATAGCAGACCACAAGTCAGCTGTACGGAACACTTGCGTACACGATGGGGATCGATAATCCGTGGCTTAGATATGTCGTCAAGGTCGTCGTCTAGAATATCAACTTGGGCAAGTCCAGCGCTGCACTCGACAGTATCATAGCATATCATGCAATCGCTGTTAGATTCTGTTTCATTGCTCATATTAACATTGTCAAAACTTACATCCCGGACATGTTTGATAATACTGAATCGGTGACGCATCCACCCCAAGACGGTCATATTTGCACAGCGACAGACCTTCAGTATCAACAAGAGCGCTGTGACCACGCACACGGATCAGTAATCGATGAGATGGGTAGATTGTAGAAAAGTCGATAAGTAGATAAGTAACAACCGCAACAGTTCGCTCACCACTGCGGCGACGGAGAATGGCCCAAAGTTGGGCGGGGCCGCCGCAACACGTGAACTAACTGAAAATTTGCAGTTGTGAGAAAATTTGAGAGACACATCTCGCCGGATTGAATGGGACCATGTCTCAAATATTATTACCTCTCTGAATAGATTCACAAGTGAATTATGTAATTAAAAAACAGTACATTAATCAGCAACCGTGTCTAGTTTTAAAAATAAGGTGCTAAAATGTGCTGCACAGTTAGTAAACAAAATTAAGAAAAAAAAACTCAGGACAACGAATCCGTACCGGCTGATCGGAAATGACTACGAATTTGTAAGATTTCATTAAAAGTCACCAGCTGATGGTAAGGGAGTTGGGGAGAAGCCTTTGGTTTTCTATTACTACCAGAGCTGAGCAGCGCCCCTTCCCTTCTCTTCTGCCGTGTCCCAAGCATTTCGATGCATAATTACAATTCGTTCAGTTTTTCCTACTTTCAATTTTTTTGACCACCTTGTTAGAGCTACCAGCCCAAGTCTCTATTTTAACTCAAGCTTAGCCTACCTGTAAATACATTCAGCTTACAACTTACCTTAAATTGGTCACTTTGCTTCCTTCGACAAACCAGGAAAATGGTGCACTAAACATAAACATGTAGCAGATGCAAAGCACAATACAGTAATCACTCTCGAATTTGGTACTACTTAAAATAAATATCCTGAACCGAACGATACGATCATTTTAGAGAGATATAACTCCCCGGGTTTTGGCCTCCAAGCCAGTCATCTCGAGACGCCTGGCAGTCCGCCGACCCTGACGCTGTTGGAACTGGCCGTCAAAAGCTGCAGGAGTTAATTTATCTGTACGTCCCAGAGAACATCTATGCCATAGCACGGACGCCCTTCCCGCGCTGTTTGTGGGTCGTGCGAAGCAGCCTTACTGCTTTAAGAAACGCACTGCAAAGGAGCTGGGTTTTAACTATTGGGCCAGCATAAAGGTCTGGATAACGATAGAAAACTGCTTTCGCCACAAAGGGATAGTTTTCAATGGAGTGAAGGGAGACAATAGTGAGGCTGAGTTCTCCAGTTACGGAGGTGATGCCACAATAGAGGACATCATAGTCCGCGCTGCTTGTAGGTCCATTTATTTTTACGTAGAAACCTCATAAACAATATTTCAAATTGTAAGATAGGGTCGGACCACGTTACCGGAAGTGAGAGAGATTGCTGTAGAGAACTTTCGAGGACCAAAAATTAGTGATTTGAGTTTCAGTTTCAGCTAATGATACTACCGTAATCGCGGAAGAGCTGAAGCTCAACTCTATCGTTGGGTTAGGGTAGAGCAAAAGGGGCTTCTAGCTCAACTCTCTTTTGTAGTTTGCGTGGAGCGCCAGAGGCACAGTGCGGACCAAGATGGTGTTCGTGGCGCCCCAAACTGATGGCCGAATAAGCTTTCATTATCATATGCAGCGCCTGGACAGCGGCAAGAGGCAAAAGGAGGCGATTCCTGGCCATAATGTCCGCTCTCATAGAGAACCATTGCTTCCATCTTCTCGAGCATAGTCCTCATATCAATTTTGACAACCACTTCGACCTAAACACACAATGATGACGCTACAGCCCGTATTCGCTACGGCTTCACTATTCGCGAACTTCAGTGTTTGTCGATCAAGCTACGGCTACCCCCGCCACTACTACTTACACCGACCGGTGACACTCTCCCCAGCGTTGAGGCTCTCGCAATGGCCTGCCGCAGGCTTTCCGATCCATCCAAGCTTTTCACTGTAGCCAATGAGTTTGGGCGGTCAACTGCTGCCTACAGCCCTATCTGCAATGAGACTGTCGCGATGCTTTACAGTGAACATGCAGATCGACTATTTTTCGCTCACAGTAACGTAGCCAATCGTCTTGACGACTATTGCGAAGCGATCGCACATTTCGCTCATGCTGGGGGCTTATTGATTATACCACGCAATACATTGCGCGACCTAGCGCACGCAGCAGCCCAGCCTCCTCTTTCGAGAACCTGCAGCGTTCTGTCTACAACGGCCACCCTCGTCGTGATTGCCTCAACTGGCAGGCTGTAACAACGCCGGACGGCCTACTTTCTAGTTTTTTTTTAAGTTTTTTTTGTCCTGTGGAAGGAAGGCGCCACGATTCAGCTAGGCTAAGTATGAGCGGACTGCTGAAAGTGCTAAGACACGACAGTAATTTGAAGGTAAAGTCATTTATGGCGACCCTGCATACGGCACCAACGACTATCTTTACTATTTGTTTGCTCTGAGTGAGCCAGGGAGTCTCCAGGTAGTATACACCTTCCGCATGGGCAGTGTTCGTGAAGCAGTGGAATGGGGGTTCTGTCGAGTGAAGATATTGTGGTCTTTTGTAAATTGGGACAGGAAAATGAGAGTACGCCAAGCGCTGGTTGGACAGCTATTTATGAAAGCTGCTTTGCTAACAAACTGTCATACCTGTATGCAGCCCCGTGGAAATCAAATTTCAATGTACTTTCGTATGAATCCTCCACGATTAGAACTTTATATCTCTAGCTAAACAAAAAATAACGACTCAAGTTCTAATTCGTTTTATTCATAGCTATTTGCAAAAGCTTGAGCATGAATTCTTGGCTGAAAAGTTCTCGCTGCTGCTCAGCTGCTTCCCGTCGCGCCTCTCTATCTTGTTCAGCAGCCATGCGTTTCTCTTCAGGCTCCAGTCTTTTGAGCGAATCTTCCCTCTCAAACTGCAGTCGCTCTCGTAAGTACTCGTACTTGAAGCTGGCGTCACCGATCGAGCGCTCGATGGGTGATACAGTCGAATCAGAGACGGCTCCTAGTTTCTTACGCTTGCTGAAGTTCTGGACACGACGAGCTCCAGATGTCGCTGCTCTCTTCCGGCCGGATACAGGATCTTCTCCTGAGCAGCGGCGACTAGTACTGTCGTCACTTTGCTGCTCGGTCAAATCTCCGCCCACAGCAGCGCTGACGCTGCCATCATCTCCCTGTTCGTCCTCCTCGTCTTCGTCCATCTGGTCCATCTCGCCCATAGACAGCCTCCGCATCAGCTTTCCCGACGTCTCAATGCCTTGGCTCCTCGCTCTTTCCTTGGCTTTTTCTTCATCAGCCAGCTCCTTCCAACTATCCATACGGCTTACGATATCTTGTAGCAGTATGTCGCGTTCTTAGTACTCTTCAGTGGTGCCAGAGGCCCGTACAGAAGATTTCTGTGCCTCGCAGAGCATACGCACTAGCCGATCAAAGCGAGTACGCAGAGCCGGTCCGTCCTTCTTTAAAACCCCGTCAAGAGCGCGGCATTTTTCTGCTATAATCTCAAAGGCCAACATGGTCCCATTTGCTGTGCCCACGGCAGCCTCCCATGGCTTCACTATGTTTGCACAGCGGAGCAAAATAAGATCATCAGTCACTGTAAAGTTTTTACGTACACTGGGAGCAGAGGTTCCGAAAATGTTATTTTTACTGAGACTGGCAAAACAGCAATACAAATAGCTTTAAGTGCTTGGATCACCACGGGTGCGAAAATTATTGGTGTTATTGCATGCAATATACAGTGAACTGATACTCGTCTAGTTGGTGGGAGCCTCACCACGCACAACCTTCCGGACTGTGGCAGCGTTCCAGTAGGCTCGGCTCACCTTGAGGAATAGAATCGACTCCAGGTGCAGCGGGGCCATGCTGTAGCGGTATATTCCCAGCACAGCCTTCGCCTGGCTGGAAAAGCGCTATACAAGGCTAGACGTCGGCGCGAAGCAGGCTACGTGGTCTTTAAAGCGTGGTGCTTTCTCCCGCTGGCGACGTGCCTCCACAAGTATGTCCTTCACAAAATCCTCTCTCGCAGCCTTGGCTGGGGGCTCTTTATCTGTGGACCAGACACGAGCTTGACAAGCAAATCGGACGATTCCGCTGGGATGGCTGCCTAGTTGCCAAGAAGAACCTGGACGCAAGCTTCCTCGAACGCGGGGCTCTTGACGATAGATGTGTCAGGCGCGAAGTACTTCTTGGCGTCTGGTGTCAACTTGATTAAGGCGTCGAACAGGTCGAGCACATCTAGCAGCGTCACACTATCAGCCTGTTGAAGCTGCTTCGAAGTTGACTCGAACTTCTTGAGGCTCTCTACAACACTCACAAGAGCATTCTCGTCACGACGGGAGAGCAGGATCGACGTTATCTCATCGTCATCAATCTTATCCATTACTTCCTTGAGCTCTACAAAGCGGCGGACCATCGCAAATGCCGATGACCAGCGAGTCGCCTGACGAAGTACCGGACGCAAGGTGATCACTCGACTGAATACAAAACAATATATATATATATATTAGAATTCAATCGCAGAGTAGTGTAAGGTTAAAAGAGGACTTACCGTAAATGAACAGCGGCGATCAGGGAGTTCTTTAGCTTGATCATGACGGCCTGGACTTGATCAAGAAGGTGATCGTGCTCAGCGAGCATGAGGTTCACGGCCAGGTTGAGGCGGTGACTGGCGCAACCAACCAAAGGGACATTGAGTTCCTTAGCAATTTTACAGTTTACACCGCAATTGGCACCAACGATGTACGCGATGTTGTCGGTTGACTTGTTGAAGAACTTTAATATAGCCCCTATGAAAAACACAAGTGCAAGGGCCGTATGGGCGTCCACATCGTCATCCACCAATGGGGCCATGGCAAGCAACACGTTTTCAGTCTCCCCGTCGTGGTGAAAGGAGGCGAAGATCGCGACGAAGTGCTCCGACCGAAAGGTCAACCCGTCAAAAAGGATGCCAAACGATTTAAAGAGGATCGGCAATTACGATTTCGACCTCACGAGTTAGTAGCGTCATGTACTTCACGAAACTGTCGGTCGACAGAGCGTCGATGCTCACGTAGTCGGCAGCGGCCTTCGACTCGTAGAAGCTGAATGGAACGCTACCATGTCGATCCAGGCAAAGATCTTGACCGTCTTGTCGTCGATGAAGCCGACAAGAGCGCCCTTCTCACCAACAGCTGCCGTCACCTCGGCCACGAAGTTGGAATGACACACAAAGATGTGCTGGAGCATAGCCAGTGTTGGGCTCCATCATGCGACGGACACCACATCGGCAGCGATAGAAGACGGTGGCCTCACCATCATCGTCCAGCACGACCTTGAAGTAGAACCTTGCCACTTCCTTCGAGGTGAACGGAGCTGTGGACTGCTTGGCCTTCTTGTCCTTGCGCTTGGCCTTCTTTAACGTCCTCGTGGGCGCGATAGTGACCTGACTCGTGGCCGAGGCTGTGGGCGGCTGGTTCTTCGTGCGCTTCGTGCGCTTTGGAGGCTGCGGTGGGTGTGGGCATTGAAGACAGATCGGACAATGACAATGCTGCACAAAATGCAGGTGGCTCTCGCGGAGTCTCAGCGACCAACGATCAAAATGAGAGAGCAAGAGCGCGGCAGATCGATTGTAGACTGCGGCTCAGCTGGACCGCTGGTCCGTAGGGCTCCATCGAGCTCGATTAAAGGTTATTGCCTGGATTTGAGCTATTTTCGGATTATATTAGAGAACTCTCGAAGCGCACTAGATTTGAGCTTCAGTTTCAGTACAACACCTTTTTACTGAAACTTGAATCCTTGCCAACCAAAGGTGCGCTTCGTACTGCCTCAGTTTCAGTTTGACGAGTTTCAGACTAACGGCAATGACAGTGGAAGAAGCGATGCCGGACCCGGAGACTTATGCGCTCACACCGCACACGTCTCCCAGACCGGGGTTCCATTTCCTAAGCGTTTATTTAGACAACAAAATTCTGATACTTCTTAATAGGCAGACGCGTTGCCGACAAGGCGTAGAATAAGGTTTTACATGCAGCGGTAAGATAACAACACAACATGAGAGGTGTAAATTATGGTTATTATAAGTAGGCCCGTAAAGAAACGTTAATCAACTTAGAGCCTAATCTACGTTTAACCATCCTGGATTATCGTTTAAGTATCAAATAAAAATACCGCCGTCAACAAAAGGCGTCGTGCGACGCATCGTTATATCCAAAGGCTACAGTATAACCATAACAGGCACAGATTGGAGTGTCTAATGACTAATTCTGAATCAGCACAAAATGAACACACTTCAATGCATAAGAAAATGCTACAGCCTGAATATTTTTATTAAATATTCAAACTGTTACACTTTTAATTTTCTTTCAAAGTAGCGAGTTTGGTATGCGAAGTGGTTAATAGTCAGTTTATTACAAGCTTAACCAGGCAGTACAAGCGGGTATTTGATGCAAGCTGGACAGATATTCTTTGCATTGTTGCAATCTAGGTTTCAGAAACGGCCCGTGAAATCGATCACGACGCTAAACTAAACATATTATTTAGCGTTTTTAGACTGAAGTGCAGGTGGAAGATTAAGGTACAGTGATCGCCAACAACAACAAAGAGACTTTGCCAAGATCACTAGCGTAATCGTTTATGAGCATGGTAAGTATGATGCTAGGGTCTCAGTCTTTTGTACCGGTAGAAATATTTACACGGCTTACTGGGAGCTCAGCAATTTGTAGCAAAAGAAACGCAGATTTATAAAAATAAAGAAGTCGATTTAGGCACATGGGGGACTCAGAGGATTTGGACTAATTATCCCGCCAAAGCGAAGCGAAGGCGGGAAGGCAAAAATCTAGAGTAAAACCTAAATTACCGCCGCGTAGCGGCGGCGCTCGGCTAGCTAAAGACCAAACCGAGGCCTTTTAGTGTAATGTTGGCAAATCCCGAGCCAGGCTTCCAAAAAGGGACAAAAATATGAAACGGAGTGCGTTGTCACGCTCCGACGATTTACAATAATCGCATTATAGTATTCATTCTCGCTGAAGACGCCAAGGGCAGATTGCACCCGAGGACGCAAACGACATCTCCCTGGGATTCGGTATTCAAGTACAGCAAAAAATACTTGAGCTGGGTCTAAAAAGGGTCTATAACGCTGATCAAACTGGAACGGATACGGAAAAATGCAACAATTATTAAGAATTCTAAAAAATTACCTATTTGTTGGGCGTGTTTTTGTTTTGAAATTGTACCAAAATAAACGGTTACCTCTCGCGGTTCTTGAACAGTGTGGGTTCGGCATGGTGGTAAAGATAAAAAGCGAGTTACTGTAATGAGCTCTAATACTAAGCTCATGTTGCCGCAAGAAGCATCGCCGCCAGTGCCATGAGGTTTTGAAGCCTACAACCTCGCAATCTCGTGTGCCTGTATCTCTAACATGGAGCCACTCACAGACGCGCTATCTTTTCTCAGTATATTCACCCAGCCCACGAGCTCCTGCTCGGTCTCGGCAGACAGTATCGTGACCACACCAACCAGGCGCAAATACTTGAGGTCAGCGGTTTTAGGATCTTCGCACAGTATTTCAGAGATTCATAGCTTGTACGCTTCGAGTCATTCTCAACGAACTAAAATACTTGTCTACAGTCTTCTTCATGCGCTTGTTGCACTGAAAAGGGTACTCGATAATCTCTAACTTTAGCCTGTTCGTGGTACACATCCGTCTGAATGTAGTAGCTGGGTGCGTCCTTGCCCCGTCAGTCGAGGCTGGCCTGGTGGCTTTATCTTCGGTAGGGTAGACACGTGGCGATTGAATGGTTCGCTTGAGCTAATGGCCCATCTAGAACAATAACAAAATCAAATTCGTACTGTGATTAAATTGATAGCTGATTGGTCAATTCCAACGTGTCCGTAAATGACCAACGTCCGTTTGCGCATAAGTTTTACGGTATCAGCCCACCTGTCTAGTTGTCTCAGCCTGCCCATGGCAAAACAGTCGAGTGGCCGCGGCAAAGGCTTTACAGCGCCTCTAGTCGAGCCAAATATTAGTCCTTACTGTGTATCCGTAATGGCATATGTAGGACCACTTTTCAAATGCCGTCAATAAAGTACTGTAGTATGTGACATATAAAAGGGACGTTTTGCCGGACATATTGCGGGCCAACCTAACTGAAACCTATATTAATGGAGATGATGTGCAACACACCACTAATCGAGACGCACCATACCCTGATCCTGAAGTATTAGAGTGTCGTATTTTGAGACACTGGACAAACGTGGTACCAAATTAAAGGTCATAGAATGTAGTTTCATGTGCCAAAGCAACGCTTCCAATTATTAATGGGAAGTGAGATATTCACCAGAAATTCGAAGGACCTTCTTTACATTTAACTGTAATTTGTATGAGAGGGGGATATCCCGAAATATGTCCACTACGCATTGCAACAACAGGGCTCTATAATAATAGCAAGAAATTGGAAAGTCATTTTTAATACGTCGATGTGGACCACATTCCCGTTTGTGTGCAAGTGACACAACTTCGACGTTTTTCCTTACACAAAACGATAGCATTTTGATTTTGTGTCTTGGATTTGTGCTATTTTCAGAGTGGGGCGTCTGAAAGTGTTGAGGACGCTAATCATGTATACATGTCGGGAGCATAGACATTTAATGCAGGCACAGCAGCAAAAGCGCTAACTTGTTTGCGTTGCTTTCTTCATTTCGATGCAATTCTTTATACAAACTGTGTCGCTCATAAATACATGATAGTCAAGATTCCGGCAACATTTATGATCGCCGCTCGCTGCAATACAAAAAAGTACTTTGAAAGTGAGGTAAGTAAGTATCGAAGAAGGTAAAATTTAAAACCTATGCAGTCTCCACAACCCGTTGTGTGGTGTCAAGGCTCATATGCTGATAGTGTTGCACCGCAACTTTGCGGTTAAATATGTACGCGCTCAGCGGATACGCAGCGACGTAGTGGCTTTGGCCTGCGCGGCGAGAGCTTCTGGACGCTCGCGCTTCGTGGCAGCCTGTCGGAGTCGGTGCGCCACTGCAAGCGACGTTGGGCGTGCGCTCGGGTCTGGCAACAAACAGTCCTGCGCCAGCTTTTTAATAACCTCCGGACACGTAACGCGGAACGTAGGCTTCCAACCTTCGGCTGCAATCTTGTGGACAATTATGTTCTCGTTCATCAAGCGCGAGTCGCTGTCTTCACTGCTTCCTTCGCCAGCGTTGGTGTGGGACCGTGCTGTCAGTTTCTCTCGCTCAGTGAACGGCAAGTCGCACGTGTCGATCTCTGATAAAACAACGCCAAAAGCATACACATCCGAGGCCACAGACGACTGATCCCCACTCGCCAACAGCTCTGGAGCCATCCAGCGTCCTGTACCACGTACTCGAGGACCACAACGAGACGATTTGTCGGTAGTACCGGTAGTGGGATTCTTCTCTCCTCCTTCTGTAGCTGCGTCAGCCGACCGTAAGCTGTCATCCTCGCATGGAAGATAACGTGAGAGACCAAAGTCCGTCAGCTTGGCACGAAGGTTGCTACGTAATAAAACGTTGGCAGACTTCACGTCCCCATGCACCAGAGGCGGATTCAGCGAGTGCAGATAGACGAGGCCCTCAATAATGTCAATAGCCAGACGCCATTGCGATTTCGTCCACGTCCAGATACTGAGGTATCGCCCACTGGACCCCCCAGACGCGCTCGTGGAATTATCTCCACTGCGCTTGACAGTATTCAGAAAAGTCCGCAGATCGCCTCGAGGCAAATACTCCAGAACCAGCAGCAGATCACGCTCCGCGCTCAGCGCTACACCCCGGAACTCGACAATTCGATTGTGTTCTAGCCGCGACATTATGCGAATCTCCTCCACAAATTCCAGAATGGCGCGGCGTCGATGGTAGACTGCAGAGACCTCGTTCCCACTGGACGAGGTCGGGGTCTTGGAACCTGCCATGACTTCTCCCAGTAGGTTCTTCACCACCACCTCCTGCGAGCGGTGCATTGCACGCCACACCTCGCCATTCGCACCAGCAGCCAGTTTTTCTTTCTTGACGATCGTGTCGTAGTCAATACGATGAGAAAGCAGCTCTTCGTCCTCCCAAATGCGCGTGATGCAAGGAAGATCCGACGCCAAGATCGATGTTTCTTCCTCTACGTCCTCGTCCTGATTCTGCGATAACTCCGTCACCACTCTGGACGCCAGTTCCTCGTCCTTTGCACCCGACGCCAACCTGTTCCTAGCTGCAGTTTCCGACTGTTGACAATCGTACTGAAGATGAGGTGGGGCTGACTTGGGCGCGTCACTGCCGTGCCCTCCCAAGCTCTCTCTCCTCTGGACCACCAATCTCCCTTTGCTTCTGCTTCTCGATCGGGAAGTCGAGAGCAGTCCGCTGCTGCTACTAAAGCTCTTGAAACTGTTACTGGGGATCGGTAGCGTATTGCGTCTTTTGCCACTTTTTGTAGCGTCTTCAAACACAAAATCCGGATCTATCACCGCAGCATGTTCCTCTTCCTGATCCACGTCTGGCTTCCTCAGCGCGTAGCTCTTCATGTGGTATTTGAAGCAGTGCGTCCAGACGCTGCAGGCCTTGGCTGACACAGCCTTGAAGCGCTCCTCCCCTGTAGAATAAAGCCTCTGTTTATCTCCAGGAAATCGACTCCGACTTAGGCTGCTCGCTAATGAGTCTGACGCTTCCATGTGCAGATCTCGATCCTGTAGGTAGCCCTGCACCACGAAGCTGCGGTCTGCACGACTCGTAAGCGTCGCTTTGGTGAGCACCAGGCGGCGCAACTGCTTCCCATTAACCGTGTCGTCATCAGAGAAGACGAAGAGCGTTGCCTGCTGCGCCTTAAATACGCAAAAGCGGCGGCGGTAGCGGCGGAAAATTCCAAAGCCCTCGCGGCGCCATAGCCAGCCACGTAGACGGACGGGAAGCGCCAGCGTTCGCTCAGGGTACGACGGAAGTGGATGCTGTTCTTCCAGGTACTCGTAGACGCCCTGCTCGGTGTCGCGGACGCTGCGCACGGCCACCGACGCGCTAATCGTCACACTATCCTCCATGCTTTCGACTATTGTAGAAAGCGTGGATTCAGTATCGAAGGATAAAGTCAAGGCAATAAATACCACACGTGGTCAAATGAAGAGTATCAATATTCACAGGTTGCGACTTCGACATGGGAATGCGGCAATCAGATTGGTCCAATTGAATCCACTTTTGTCCAATCATATTTACTCTTCGGTAGATACCACGCGGCAGTCCTCAACCTGCGTCGGACGTAAGCAGAAGGAGCCGCCTCGTTCGCCATGGTGCTGTCGGCCGTGTTCATCACCGACCTAAAGGGCAAGGTCATCATATCCCGCAACTACCGTGGGGACATCCCCATGTCGGCGTCGTCCAAGTTTACGCGCTACGTGCAGGACAAGGACGACTCGGAGCAGCGTCCTGTGTTCACCGAGGATGGCTTTACTTTCGTCTATCTCAAGGTTCTACCACTCCATATTGTTATATTAGTATACACCAATACTTACTCTGTAAATGTGTATACCCTCTATAGCATAATAACCTGTACCTGATGACCGTAACCAAGGTGAACTCGAACGTGGCGCTTATGCTCATGTATCTCACACGCATCTGCCAAGTGTTCCGGGACTATTTCGGAGAGCTGGAAGAGGAGAGTATTCGAGACAATTTCGTCATTATCTTTGAGCTTCTGGACGAGACGATGGACCACGGATACCCGCAGACCACAGAGGCTCGCATTCTACGCGAGTATATCACCCAGGAGGGTCACAGACTGGAGGCAGCGCCCCGTCCGCCCACAGCACTCACCAACGCCGTCTCTTGGCGTAGCGAGGGTATCAAACATCGCAAGAACGAAATCTTTCTGGACGTTGTGGAGAAGCTCAACCTGCTGGTCTCTAGCAACGGCACTGTGCTGCACTCGGAGATTATCGGAGCTGTCAAGATGAAGAGCTTCTTGTCTGGTATGCCTGAACTGAAGCTTGGACTCAATGATAAGGCGCTGTTTGAAGCCACCGGCCGATCCTCCAGCAAGGGCAAAGCTGTTGAGATGGAAGACATTAAGTTCCATCAATGTGTTCGACTCGCGCGCTTCGAGTCAGACCGCACGATCTCATTCATCCCGCCTGATGGAGAGTTCGATCTCATGACGTACCGTTTGGCCACACACGTCAAGCCTCTGATCTGGGTCGAAGCCGTCGTGGAGCCCCACTCACGCTCGCGTATCGAGTACATGGTCAAGGCCAAGTCGCAGTTCAAGAGCCGCAGTATCGCCAACAACGTGGAGATCGTCATCCCAGTGCCACCTGATGTCGACTCGCCCAGCTTCAAGTGCAGCATTGGATCTGTTACGTACGTGCCCGACCGCGACGCCATCGTCTGGTCCATTAAGCAGTTCAACGGCTCTCGTGAGTATCTAATGCGTGCGCACTTTGGACTCCCAAGTGTGGACAACCACGAGGCCACAGACGACTGGAAAGCTCCCATTCAGGTCAAGTTTGAGATCCCGTACTTTACAGTCTCGGGTATCCAGGTGCGCTACCTCAAGATTATCGAGAAGAGCGGCTACCAGGCACTACCCTGGGTTCGTTACATCACGCAGAACGGCGACTACCAGTTACGCATGTCCTAGACGAGCGAAGAAGAAGAAGAAGCTTTAAGTAGAGGCAAAGAAGAGTAGACACTCGCAAGACGGAAGAGGCCTGTCTTTTGGGCTTTCGCTGCTGAATGTGAACGATGTATATGAGTAGATGCTTTGTCTTGCCTTGACTTGACTTTTGAAGCTCAGTAGGCAAAGTCGTCGCGCCAGCGTTTGTTGCGCTTCATCTGTCGAGAACGGCACGACCAAGGTTTCCAGCACCATCGATCAAGAGTGTGGCCAGCGTCGTCGAACGCGCTTTCTCGAGTTGGTGGCGTGGCTGCAGCTGCAATCGTCACTCGATCTTCATCGTGTTGAGTCTTGGCAGCAGCTCGGAGCGATGAGGTACTACCCCTCACATTCTCAGGTTCAGGTTCGACATAGTTCACTCGTGAGGAGCCCAGAGTCCCGACAGTCAGCGACTCGGTCGTCTGCAATGTGGCCGACCCTGAGCCCAGAATGGCTACACGTCCATATCTCGACGTCACATCGCTTGTGTCGATGCTCCCGCTGCCTGCAATGGCAAGAGACTGGTGGTCACAATGACACGTGTCTTCGTTCGAGACTGTAGCGAAGCGGACACTACCCGATCCCGTCTAGGCTGCCCCCAGACTTGGAGTTGCAAGCTTTGGCGCCTGCACGACACATTTTGACTGTCCCCAGCGTCCTGCAGCTGCTGCTCGAAAGCGATTCCTAGCAATGATCTCTGGAGCAGACAGCAAAATCTGTCCACCTCTGCCAGCGAAGAGAGAGACGCTGCCTGTGTGGAATCCCTGGTCTTGTGTCACGAACACTTGGCTTCCTCGAAAGGATGCCAGTTTGAGCTTCCCATACGGCCGATTGGTCACGAGGACATTGCCGTGTTCGCTGCCGGCCACCACGAGAGACCCGCCTCCAAACGCGCCCAGGCTCCGAAGCTCAGCCTCTCGAACAAAGATCTCAGTCAGAAGGTGTTTACTAGCCTCAACGGGCTCTTGAACTGGCCACCCACGAGGTGGACGAGGGTCGAATCCTATGAGAAGTCGGTTAGAACCTCGGGTGAGAACATCCACGTGCCCCAACAGGTCCTGGGCGTCACTCGATACCCTTACCACTGCCACAAGTTGCTCGTTGCTACCTTGAGCTTGAGCCACCTCGTCGAAGAGCGCTGGAGAAGCCACAGACACATACGTGATGCCAGGAGTAGCCACACGCAGTTTCTCCAACGTCTCACTGCCAGAAATGCCCCAAGTTTGCTGCACGCGTTGGCGCTCAGCGATAGGAGTCTGTGGGGCTTCAACAGCACCGACACGGACCTTGAAACCCATCGCCCGCTGCTGACCAATGTTCCGACTGGCGGACAGCACACAGCGACGTAGTTGTAAGTGAATCATGGAGGACGCTGGGAAAGTTTGGTAGAGAAGGGCAAGTTGCAAAGTGAGAGACGAACTATATTCCATCTTCAAGTCCGGCAACAATGCACTTCAACTTAGGATGATGGTACTTCACCATCATTCGGATCTTGTTAGAAGCGCTTCAGACAGATGTTGCTGCCATGCTCTTCGTATTCCTGTCTAGACACGAGTCGTTCGGACAATGCGCTTGACCCGGCGAGAGAGCAGCATCCTTGCCAGGCAGCGAGTACCGGACTAGTGTAGCACATACCCAAGCACAAGAAATTAACATACATCAATACAGACAGCAGCAGTCGGTAGCCCCACTCACTCTGAAGGTTCGTGCAGGCCAATGTCAAAATCATCCGGTACTAGTGACCTCAGATCGCGCTCAAGACGCTGTCGGAAGTTCTTGAACTTTGAGTTTCCACCGACCAGTAACATGTTGGCGTAAAAGGCACCTGAGAGCTCTTCTGGACACGCCCCAACAGCCTGCACGATCGTCTCGGCGATTCCTGCCTGGTTAATGCCAATATCCGACGGATGGAACAAAACTTCCGGCACTGCGACCATTTCGACGCCCATTTCCAGAGCCTGTTCATCATCGTTCTGTCGCACCGATTGCTGCTCATCAGTCTGTGTCTCAACGTCCTCTTCCATCTCGTCTTCCCTGCAGCGTCCTGTAAAAGAACGCACAAAGTCTGGCAACACCCAATGCTTCCGCTCCTGTCGATCCGAATGATACCGCTTAATGTCGCTCTCAAACTCCATCGAGCAAAAGCACAGCACCTCCTTCAGTTCGTTGATCACAGGCGTGTCGTCCATGACGTTCCACTGTCTGTAGGACACGATCTCCTTCAAGTAATTGGTGAGCAGCTTCCCACCGACATTAATCCGTCTCACACCCGGTAAATAAACCTTCCCGTCGATCACTGGCACCACGTGTGTGAACGACAACCCCGAGTCCACCACGAGATGACACGATGACGTCGAGAACCGCAGCGGGTCTTCTTCGTCCACCACTGCAGGCGACGTCGGTGGCTCCGATCTCTTCGTTATTTTCTGTCGCTTCCTGCCAGGACTTTTTATCTCCGGCATCTTGTTCGCTACAAGACTCGCCTGATATTCACGTTCGCAGTGCTCAGAGTACGAGAGCACGCAGCTCTCCGCTGCACTCACTCGAGCGTACGCCTGGAAGCCCAACTCCTCGAAAACTACCTGGTCCATGCTCTCATTCACGACTGCAGGTGCCAGAAGCGGAGCTGTAACCACTAGCGCGTGCTCAGACGGGTCCACCTTCAGCATCTAAAGAGAAGTAATTGTTAGACAACAGAGCGTAACCTTGTTGCAGTGGGGGTACACCAACTTCAACTTACTTCGCTGGACATTAAGTGTGCCCACAGCTCCAACTCAACGTTCCAGTTGACACAGTAACCCCTTCGGATATAAAAAGCTTCAGTATACCCTCCGTGACCAGCAATAGTATTCGATTTCTACCTCTGCACTGGCCGCAAGTAGCGCAACTTTGCGCGCTGGTGCTCGAGCTCCTGCAATTTCTGGCCCATATAGACCGCCGATGGGTTTGCAGACGTCGATGCTACGTGGTTTGGAAGAATCGACGCGGTCGGAGTCACGCCTGGAGCCACCACAGACGCCTTGAGCGTGGCTCCACCAGCGTCCAGCGCCACCACCTTCATTTTGTCAAAATAGTTACGAAGTGTAACCCTCAAAAACAAGTTACGCAACTTAAGGCTCCATATTTGTGGTAATATCCATTCTGCAACCTAACACAAGATTACGCGGAAGTGACAGAACGTGGACACCATGGCGGCTGGTCCAGCACCCACCACGCACGTGCCTGGCGCCAGCAGCGAGAATGCAACGGACCGGGAAAAGGAGTTGTGAGTCCTGCATCCAACGAGCCCACTCTTGGCCCTGAGCTCCCTCTGTAGCCCTCACAGTCTCGTTATGTTGCAGTTTTACAACCTGGCTTCGACTCATGGAGCGCCAACAGGAAGTGACTACGCTCTCGCAGACGCTGCAGAGTATATTAGCACAGACAGGAGAAGCATCCACTACAGTTCAGGATGCCAGACACCAAGCCAACCTACTGAGCGCCACCGACAAGACCATAACGGACTTGGTGGTGTCATTGAACGAGTTTTTCTTCCGGGATATCGTGCCAGCGCTCAAGCGAGCCAAACAGGTGGACGAGGCCCTCCCACCACAGGATCAAGACTCTCTGACCAGGTATTTAACACACGGAGACGAGGATGAGATGATGCCTCAAACCTTTGTGGACGACATGACCGGGTGGGGGACGGAGCGAGAGCAGAGCGACAGACAGAACCAGGAGAGAGCAAATAACGAACAAGTAGACGATAGGGAATCGAGCGACGAGGTCAATACCGGCGTGTTCCATGACATGTTGATCGCCAACAGTCTCAAGTTGACAGCAATGTTAGCGCCAGACTACATGCAACAACATGCGGCTCACGGACAACCTGCAGCAGCTCATAGTGTTGCTGCAGCAGCTCGAACTAGAGCACCTTCACTGTCACCTTCCGCTGCCAGCCCCAGAGGCAAAAGCAAGACAAAGACGTGCAAACGAAGCAGAAAGGTGCCGCCTCCCGTAGTGACGGACCTCCCTGCACGATCGACGTCTGGGTCTGTTACATCGACTCCACGCACCAAACCACGAACGCCCACTGACGAAGCAAAAAGGAAAGATCGTATCGGCAAACGAATGGCCGCCAATCTGATCGCTGAACAAGTGTTGGGTATACGGACGTACGGGAGCGCGAAGGAGTTCTGTATTCGCTGGCAAGGAGTGGAAAATCCCCTGTGGATAGCACGTCGCAAAGCCCCTCCCCAAGCGAAAGAGCTCATCGACGTGTACGCAACAGAATTACGTGTTCGGGACAATCAAAGTGCCGCAAACCCGAAAGGAAAGAAGAAGATTTCGAGAGACGGAGCTGCAGGAGAGCAGCAGGCGGCGTTTTACACTGTCGACCATATCGTCAATCACCGCCTGTTCAACAAGAAACGGGAGTATCTTGTGCGGTGGGAACACTACGACGAGAGTGAAGACACGTGGGAGAAAGCTGAAAAATTGCGTGCAGATGTGCCGGAGATCGTCCACACGTACGAGGAGCAACTGCACCGCAATCGTGCTCGAACGGAAGCATTTAATTCCGCAATGTCCGAGCTGACTCGCGACGCAGAGCCGAAGTCTTCAACAAAGAAACGGAAACATGGGGAATCTAGCCACGAGGTCTCTTCGGATAGTCGCAAGAGACAGCCTTCAGTGGGCAGAGTCCAAACTGACGGCGAACGTCTAAAGGAGAAGCGACTGCGCATTGCTACGGACGAGGAGAACGAAAGAAAAGCTGTAGACGACGACAGTGCCAGCGAAAACGACTACCAGTTCGAGATGGAAGAGGCAGAGCTGGACGAGTTTAGTGACGAAGAGTTCGCAGACAAGTTGAACAGTTGATCCAGCGAGCTAAAGTCCTTATTAATTTTTGAAGAAGTAGCAAGATTTTGTATGCATCTTGTGCGCTGACCAGAATTGCTGTTTCGAAGCTGGGCTGGACCATACGTACGAATGCGTCAGATAGCAATATAGGGGTGGAAGCGCAGCTCAAACGAAAAAATAACCGTCGTTGTCGAAGGGAGCTCACGTTGTGCTGATGAACGGTTTTCTGTGATGGTACAATCTGCTGACACCCTAAGAAACGGAACACATTTGTCTGCTTTCTGCTTGGAAGTGGCAATTTTTGCTTGATCTCCTTAAAGGGGGCAACCAGCTTGATGCTACAATTGCAGAAGTAGTGTAACTATAGCTCCTAGAAAAACGAACGAAAGTATTTTTATCGAAGACTTCAGCATCTGATCGATCCATCGGAGCCACCCTCACGATGGCTTCACTAAATCATGGGCAATGCTGCAGCAGTCCACAGTGTGACCGAGAGTTCGCGTCGACGCTTGCTGCTGCAGCAATACAATCGCCAGCCGAGGAATGTTCTCGTCAGTAACTCGTTGATGCAGGCCTTCGAGCAGCGTCGGCTTCAGAGTCTACAGCCTCAGTTAGCACACAGCTTTCCCAGAGCCAAACAAACATATCAAGGGTCCAATTACAAAGGGCCACTGCAGTCGCTACCACTGAACGAGATATACGACGTGCTTAA
The DNA here is from genome assembly GCF_000142945.1 of Phytophthora infestans T30-4. Lineage (NCBI taxonomy): Eukaryota > Oomycota > Peronosporomycetes > Peronosporales > Peronosporaceae > Phytophthora > Phytophthora infestans. The sequence continues at coordinate 1,147,429 of NW_003303725.1, read as the reverse complement.
GGATACATTTGGTGTGCAGTTAACTGTCGAAGAGCTCCCAACCGTGCTTCGGCATCTCGGTTGTCGAGTAGTGGAGTCTCCGACTGCAGCTGGCAACTCAGATCCCGCAGAAGATTGGTATTCTCTGCAGGGTCTCGTGGGGTACGTCGCTCCTCGCCGAATACTGAGGCTAGTGAAGAGGCCGCTTGAATGCCCCCACGCCATGGAATTCTCCCACAATAATCTGACGATTTGGCAAGCGGCTAAAATGGGCGACTTGGAAGTACTAGAAGCGGTCTGTTTGGGTCATGGAGACGCCTATCGTGCACTGGATGACTTTGATAACTCGCCTCTGTACTACGCTAGTTTGTGTGGTCGCGAAGTCATCGTCGACTTTCTTCTGAGAGCCTATGGGCGAGAGCGCCGCACAATTGCTCCAGACGAGATGCTGCGTTGTGTGACGAACGCACTGAACCAATACACGCGTGCACTGCTTCAACAGAAAATGACGCTGGAAGAGATACTGAAAGGAAAAGCCGAAGATGACGAAGTGGATGGCGATTGCACAGAAGATGGCGCATGGTTTGGTCTTCTCGCTGATGATAACAATGGATGATATTTTAAAAAATTTATGGGACAAAATAGTGTGAGCCGAACTTGTAGATCCAGTTTCGAGCTGAGGTACATGTACTTGTATTCATTAGAGAGGTTGTGCAACTGTTACAAAACAGCGAAATTGCCCCTGTTTGTTGTCAATCATACCAGGATGAGACTCCCTTCGGTTTACACTAAATAATTATAATTACATATTAGAAGGCACCTAGCGACTAGATTGCAGACGTGCAAGCCAACGTTGAGTGTGGCTGGCTAGAATGGGAGTTAAACTTTTGTGCGCCTTGAAGTTTTTTCAGCCACTGTCGAAGCTGGACTTTATGCTCGCATTGGAACAAGTAAAACCGACTTAGGTGGTGAATGGCCAAGCAGCAGTGCTTTGCGTGGCGAGGGTGCGTGCTTGCTCCTTCATCTCCACCGTGATGCAACGTCAAGTTGAGTTTGTTAGCCTTGTTGACTCGATGAACTGACGACTTGATCGGCACAACACGAATATCCGTGGCATGTGCCATATCCACCACTTCGGACGCTAAAGTCACGCCAAAGTGGCGATAGATTCGGAGAATCCCATCGGCTAAAACACACCAGCGGGTGCTAGTGTGGAAACTCTCAAGTGTCGACTTCATATTGAGGTAACCGCAGATGGAATGCTGTTCGCTAAACGGTCGACTGTGAACGCTAACAAGCCAACGAGGCCTCCCCTTGAAGCGTTCTGATACCTCAAATTTCTCTTCGCCGTGGTCGATGGACTTTGGGGCGTTCCCTCGAGCGTCGGCGAGTGGAAGAGGCTGGTGTTGGGCGGTCTTTGGGAAGATCTCGGCATGACCCATCAATTCCAGCTCCGTCGCCAGACCAGAGCGCCAACAATCTCCAGTTTCGGATAGTCGCAACACTGCTTGACCAAGGAAAAACGTGTTGGGTCCGTTCTTACTGAGCAGAGTAAAACAAAATGTGGCATACCCGTCGGCCCCCGGAACGAACATTTTCTCCGGCCACACAATATCGAGCTCTATTCCGTTGGGAGCCGCAGGCTTTCGGACGCTTGTCTCGAAACAAAAGAGCTGCGTGTCTTGGTCAGTCCCAGACACTACCGTCACATACAAGAACGGATTACACGAGAACCCGTTGCTTAGACGCAGTTCCTCAAGAGAAGAGGACATGTTAATACCCAAGCCAGGACCGTCCAACGGAGTCCCACTACCAGACGGGATAATTGCACGTATGCGCAGTGCATCGATGGCATACGGCTTCAACCGCATTCGCTGTAATCGCTCAAAACGCTGACGAGCTTGTCGTCCTCGCAGTGATGCTTGAATCCGGATAATCGCAGCTTTCTTGTCAGCAAACGAGGTAGCGTCCTTCATCATACGTACGTAAGCCGTGAGAGCATTGGACAGAACTTGTCGTTTAGCAGCTAAATGAGCAGCTCGAGTTTCTGCTGATCTCTCGTCATACTCGATCTTCAACTCGGACTGACAATGAGAACACAGCCAGGACGAAAAAGAGGAGTTTGTCGTGGCTGTATGCGGAACAACAAATGTAAGTTTTGACTTTCTGTCCTCTTGATCGTAAGCTGCCAAATAACAGCGGGGATGAGCCACGACGTTGCACGTTGCGCACTCCAGCTCTCCACCCGCAAGGTTGCAGTATTCACATCGAGAAGCACGTTGAAACCGCGTTCCATCGAAGAGGAAACGTGTCGGAATAACTTTTCGTGGGGGCTCTTTCGCAGAGACTTTAAGACGTTCGCGGTGGTTCTTGCTGACGACCACCTTCGTCACGTCAACTAAGCTGCTCCGACGGTGAAGTACGATGGGATCGCTGTCCTGTCGGGTCATACCGGTCTCTTTCGAGTGCTTCGCAACAGAACCAAACTCAGTCTTTGTATTCATCTCATCCAGCACGGTCTGTAACGTTTTTCGGTGTGGTTTCCGGTATAACGCAGTGTCTTCAAACCGCTCAAGAAGTGGGGCCACATCTCCACGCACAAATTCAGCTTTCGATTGGCTCTGGAACATACTCGCCCAATAGGATGAAGCGCGTTGTGAGCCGCCGTGTTTTGAGTCAGTGTGGGGCAGTTCTACTTCACTGAAGTTGTTGGTTCTCGACTGTGGTGCATCTCCTCTAACTTGAAGTACAGGTGTTGAAAATGGCGACACGTTCGGAATGCAAACCTTGGAATTCGAGCTGTTAAATCCTGGTACAGGGGCACTTGAGTTGCCATAGCTGACCTCTATCGGAGGCAAGAGCGGCGACGAGCGCATGTGTTTGTCCTTAAAATTAGCGCGTCACGTTATTTACTGATGATCTGAATGAGAGAGCGCGGAACAAATTATTTGATTTTGAAATGGGAGCTCGCAAATACATTATTTTACTGCAAAATAAAAATTATATTTAATAAAAAAACATTTTAAACAATACAGTAGTAATTGTCATCAGCACATATTACTTCTTTTCCACGTCAATCTAAACTATCTATCTTTTGTGGATCTAGTGACAGCGTTTATAAGCACAGCTTTGTTCTTTACGGCAAGCCCACACGACCGGCTACTGCTGTACATGTAACATGTACGATTTAGCAATACCAGAAACCCACTCAGATAACTTATTATTAATAATGCTAATATCTTTACAATACAAAAATTGAAATTATCATTTTAGTCAGTGTAACTCGCAGATCCTACTGAGTACAGAGTATTTAGTATACTTAAACCATGTCCTCGGAAACACGCATGCTTACGTGTACCTGCCCTCCGTTTAGTACTCAAATATCAATGCATTATGAAAAAGTATAAAATATTAAAACGATCCCGCCTTCGGATAATGTATTAGCTTTGTGCAAATCCCCATATGTAAACTGGGAAACACATGCATTTATTGATGTCAACTACACATTCTAGTTTTAACCAATTGAAGCCACCTTCGCTGCGCTCGGCAGCCAGTAGAAATATTTAAATTATTTTATCCAATGATATGTCCGGAAAAGCGTGACAGGCACGACAATTTAGTGTGACGGACAGACAGGTTGCTGCAGTAGATGTTTAAGACTAGCCGTTCGCCGCCGCTACGCGGCGGAGTGGCATGGTTTGTTGGAGATGAGGTGGCCGCAAATTTAAGTGTTTCTTGGTGTCGCGTACTTTGTGAGCGTTGTTCACCCCAGTAGGTCCTGGCCTCGTGTACTTAACCACTTACCATTCCGTAGTCTCTCCCAGACCCGTATAATATCGTGGTTTAGTACGCTTCCGTTACCCCGTACTACCGGGTGGGATGTCATGTTCTTCAGGGGCCGGCGCTCTTATGTGATCTTCCTGGCTTCGTGGTTTCGTGCTCACCCGTGGCACACTCTGCTTAGTGATACACTCTCTCTCTTTTTGGGTTCATTCTCTTTAGTACGGTCTCTTTCGAGGCTGCTACCTATTCTCTGTTCTCAAACGTTTACGTGGGTTGCACCGGTTTCGTGGTACGTAGTTTTTCGTGGTCGTTGGCCTCCCGTTGCCAATACGATTTCCGAAGGGTGCTATTCCGTGGTTTAATGCCTCCACGCGCTCCTGTTGTTTCGTCGCCCTTGTATCGTACTCTCCTGGTGAGGCTTCATTATCGCGCTATCGTGCAATCGCAGTGTGTCTCTGTTGTCTATGCAATCGAGCTCGCATAGTATATATGTTTTGCTCATGCTATCATGTTCTACGCTAATACCATGCTCCACGTTGTGGAATCGTGATCTCCCGGATCCTTCTCCCGTCATTTCTTGGCTGGTCCGCCGTCATACTATTGGATATTAATGCGCATAAGCGTTGGCCTCCCATTGCCAGTACTCTAGACTACGGGTGCTATTCCGTGGATTGGTGCCTCCACGCAGTCGTGTTGTTCCGTCGCCCGTTTGTCGTGCTCTCCTCGTGAGGTTCCATCGACCGCATAATTCTGCTATCGAGCAATTGCGGTGTGGTAATGCTCTCTATGGTATTGTAGTGCATCGGCGTTGCCAGTGTTTTATCGTGTCCTATAATGACATTGTACTCTGCGGTGTGCCATCGTCGTCACCCCATCGTGTTCCAACCGCTGCTCTTGTTTGGTCGGTTGACTGTGCTCCGTGTTCTACTGTGGTGTTATGGGAGAATTCCTGTCCGTGCACGCTTACAGTTACGTGTTCTACCGTGGCTTCTAACGTCCAGGCTCTACCCTAACTTCTTACGTCCGTGCTCTTCCGTAGCTATGCTTTTCAGCATGCTGGGGTGTCTATATATTTTATTATCTTCCGTGGCCCGTACTCTCCCGTCATATTCTTGTCCTTCTGTACTTTTCATGGCCGCGTGCTCTTCCGTTTTTCACGCTACGTATACAATTCGTGGTTTGCATCGGCTAAGTCATCTAGCATCGTCCATGGCCTTCCGTGCTTCGTGTTGCTCTTCAATCCCAGCGTCTACATAGTGTGGGTCGGTGTTCCATCGTGTTTCGTGTT
>NW_003303725.1:1140680-1142279 GCF_000142945.1 Phytophthora infestans T30-4 | reverse complement strand
GCCAAGGCTGCGAGAGAGGATTTTGTGAAGGACATACTTGTGGAGGCACGTCGCCAGCGGGAGAAAGCACCACGCTTTAAAGACCACGTAGCCTGCTTCGCGCCGACGTCTAGCCTTGTATAGCGCTTTTCCAGCCAGGCGAAGGCTGTGCTGGGAATATACCGCTACAGCATGGCCCCGCTGCACCTGGAGTCGATTCTATTCCTCAAGGTGAGCCGAGCCTACTGGAACGCTGCCACAGTCCGGAAGGTTGTGCGTGGTGAGGCTCCCACCAACTAGACGAGTATCAGTTCACTGTATATTGCATGCAATAACACCAATAATTTTCGCACCCGTGGTGATCCAAGCACTTAAAGCTATTTGTATTGCTGTTTTGCCAGTCTCAGTAAAAATAACATTTTCGGAACCTCTGCTCCCAGTGTACGTAAAAACTTTACAGTGACTGATGATCTTATTTTGCTCCGCTGTGCAAACATAGTGAAGCCATGGGAGGCTGCCGTGGGCACAGCAAATGGGACCATGTTGGCCTTTGAGATTATAGCAGAAAAATGCCGCGCTCTTGACGGGGTTTTAAAGAAGGACGGACCGGCTCTGCGTACTCGCTTTGATCGGCTAGTGCGTATGCTCTGCGAGGCACAGAAATCTTCTGTACGGGCCTCTGGCACCACTGAAGAGTACTAAGAACGCGACATACTGCTACAAGATATCGTAAGCCGTATGGATAGTTGGAAGGAGCTGGCTGATGAAGAAAAAGCCAAGGAAAGAGCGAGGAGCCAAGGCATTGAGACGTCGGGAAAGCTGATGCGGAGGCTGTCTATGGGCGAGATGGACCAGATGGACGAAGACGAGGAGGACGAACAGGGAGATGATGGCAGCGTCAGCGCTGCTGTGGGCGGAGATTTGACCGAGCAGCAAAGTGACGACAGTACTAGTCGCCGCTGCTCAGGAGAAGATCCTGTATCCGGCCGGAAGAGAGCAGCGACATCTGGAGCTCGTCGTGTCCAGAACTTCAGCAAGCGTAAGAAACTAGGAGCCGTCTCTGATTCGACCGTATCACCCATCGAGCGCTCGATCGGTGACGCCAGCTTCAAGTACGAGTACTTACGAGAGCGACTGCAGTTTGAGAGGGAAGATTCGCTCAAAAGACTGGAGCCTGAAGAGAAACGCATGGCTGCTGAACAAGATAGAGAGTCGCGACGGGAAGCAGCTGAGCAGCAGCGAGAACTTTTCAGCCAAGAATTCATGCTCAAGCTTTTGCAAATAGCTATGAATAAAACGAATTAGAACTTGAGTCGTTATTTTTTGTTTAGCTAGAGATATAAAGTTCTAATCGTGGAGGATTCATACGAAAGTACATTGAAATTTGATTTCCACGGGGCTGCATACAGGTATGACAGTTTGTTAGCAAAGCAGCTTTCATAAATAGCTGTCCAACCAGCGCTTGGCGTACTCTCATTTTCCTGTCCCAATTTACAAAAGACCACAATATCTTCACTCGACAGAACCCCCATTCCACTGCTTCACGAACACTGCCCATGCGGAAGGTGTATACTACCTGGAGACTCCCTGGCTCACTCAGAGCAAACAAATAGTAAAGAT
>NW_003303725.1:1122304-1123353 GCF_000142945.1 Phytophthora infestans T30-4 | reverse complement strand
TTACCAAGGACAAGAATCGCATCAGCAAGCTGGACCAGCCGGCAGAAGGCCGTTTCAAGATCCTACAAGTCAATACCAACGGCACCGTCCAGATCCAGCGCTCGGCGTATGTTGAAATTATCAACATTCGCCGCCTCGTCCCGTATCGTTCCGTTGGGGAAGCGATGCCGTATCCCGAACGGCCATCGTCTAGAATGCTCGCTGCGTTCTAGAGCGCCGATCATAAGAATTGATGTTCTAGAAGAGCTAGGAGATGTAGTTGCTACAGCTAGGCTAAACACTAACGCTTAATTCACTCAGTCTCCTTTTTACTGCGTCAAGCATACGGCAGATCATGCAGGATTTTAGAGATGCCTCAGAGGAGAGCGGGTCAAAGGAAAAGACTTCAAGCTGCTGGTGGAAAATCTGTAAAAGGGTCGATAAGAGCGGTGAACACATCACAACAATCCAAAGCGCAACGCACACGCAGCGTGAGCCGACCGCATGTTTGTGAAACCAGAGCCAGTGGCACGTTTGATGAGATCACGGCGCAGCAACGCGCTACTTAAAACTCAGCACATAACATCGTTGCAAGAAAAAAAGTTATTGATGTTTTCATGTTTTATATTAAAATAACTAGTTTATCTAAATTAGCTTTATTTAAGAAAATTTCTTGTTTGGGATTAAAGTAAAATCCGTCAAAAAAGTGTTTTTCTCAAAAACCCGATATACCGTTTCTGAAACGGTAGCTGAAAACTCATGTGGCTCGTATGAAGATTGTCTGGAAAACCGGTACGCTCCCAGATACCGCGCGCTTTTTTCGTATAGAAAGGCTTGGAATCAAGATCGGATTCCATTCGTGGTTCTGCCGTCTCTAGAGCATCTACTGATATCACTCAAATATGGCAACCGAGGCCGAATTGACTGCGCAGATCGCAGCTGCTGGCGACAAGGTGCGTGACTTAAAGGCAGCAAAGGACGCCAGCAAGGCCGACGATATCAAGGAGGCCGTGACGCTGCTGCTAGCGCTCAAGACCCAGTTTAAGGAGGTAACGGGCAAGGACTGTGGG
>NW_003303725.1:1117203-1118470 GCF_000142945.1 Phytophthora infestans T30-4 | reverse complement strand
CTGCGCTTGCAAGATACTCGATTCAGGTATTACTTGCTCTTTTCTTATCCTGTATTATACATGACAATATAAACTAACGGTCGAATGTTTTCCTGTATACTACAGAGAGCGATGAAAATGAAGAAATATAACCACACAATCTTTCTTGGGTTAGTTGACATGGCGCTTACCAACGCATGCATCATCTATCGACGTATTCAAGGCAATCTTGCTCCCGGTAAAGCACCCCCGATACATGCTGAGTTTCAGCGGCTGATGCAGACTGCACTACTCAACATTGGACCAGCTGACTTTGCAGGAGACCTGTCAGTTGAAGCATTGGCAGACACTCCGGTTTCCCGCTCGTCAGCTCCGCGCTACACGCTACCAGCACAGCACACGACTAAACAAGTAAGCGTATTTCGCACAACACGTGGAAAGAACGGGACCTACTCACAGAAGTGCCGTCAATACGGCTACAAAGTGTACTCGTTGCTGCGTCCGGGCAAGAGCCCGTGGGAAACCACGTTTTACTGTGTGGAGTGCTCTGAAGTGAGGATGCGGAGCGTGGATGACGATAACGCCGTTGGAAGAGGGAAGGTGTATCTATGCCAAAAGGTGCGGCAACATGATCCTAGTGGACCTACAAACTCGGCCACCTGCAGCCAGATATGGCACGATCTATGGCGGGGAGGAGCGACAATTCCTTCCGGTCTCAAGGCTATTCGGCTGCGTGCTCCTACTAGAGCAGGTGCGCAACGTATAGACGACGAGCTGGAAGGTGACAGTTGTTGCGATGACGGTTCCAGCGTAGGGTCGGGAAATTTACGAAGCACAGCGAGCGCTACGAATGCAGGACGTTCTGCAGAGAATATTTGTAAAGTAGTACAGACAGCAGTGATCTAATCAATCCTATGAATAATCAAATATGGAATGAATGCAAAATCTTTGTGAGTGATGGTTTTTGCTGATATTTAGAAATTTTCCCTGTAGCCGATTTGTGCGATACAGGATATTGTGCCATATGTTAGAACCACCGATTTAACTCTTACCCTGTACTACACAGAGTAGATAACTGACAGAGATTGTGATCTTGGAAAAACTCCGCAAATAATAAACCCAAGTCATTTTCTTACCCTGTAGAATACAGGGTAAATTCCGCCCGAATACGCGGGACTAGAGGGGTTAATAGACAATGAATTTGTAAGGGTCTTGCACTCATCGTCACTGTAGGTGTAGTCCGATTCTGCGTCCTCTACTTTGGTACACTCGTCTTTCTTTGTCGAAC
>NW_003303725.1:1092505-1115807 GCF_000142945.1 Phytophthora infestans T30-4 | reverse complement strand
GCTTTCTCTCAAGCTTCGGACAACTTGTTGCTGCTGTGAGCAACCGTCTGGCGGCGTGCGAAATTCTTCGACGCCCCAGAATCGATCAAGATTCTAAAGGGATGATTGCATCCCCGTACACATCCGTGTACTACGAGCAACCCGCCGCTTCTCTTCGCCGATTCGAGAGTGCGAAGACTCTCAGGGGCTAAGTCCCCGTGGTACGCGTCATTCGCGCACCCATCACGAAGACTTAGTTCTTCCCCAGTAGGGCGCCCCGCCCCTACTGGCTCCCAGCGTCCCCTGTCCCCGGGATCCTGGCTTCTACCAGCGACCCTTGAGGACGGGCTTGGGGAAGGACCGTCTGCGGAGTCTTTCCGCAGGACAGTTGCGCTTGAAGTGGCCCATCTTCCCGCAGCCGAAGCAGCGGATGTCACGCTGTTCGGCGGACCCGAGTTCCATGGGAACTGGTCCGTTAGAGCTTGTTCGGCCGGGAGCCGACAAAGAACTCCCACGCCATGCTGAGGCCGGCATACGCGCCTGGCGATGGCTGTACTCTTCTTGAAGAGCCACTTGAATCGCCTCTTCAAGAGTGCTTGACTACACCCGTAACAGCTGAGTGCGTGCGGGGCCCACTCGAAGGCCGTCCATGAACACAGTCATCTTGATGTGTTCGTTGAGTGGGTTTCCCACTAGGGACGCCGTGAGCTCTAGTATCTCTTGCACGTACTCGTGCAGTTCACGCCTCCCTTGTTTGCACGAGATAAAACGCGAACGCTGGCGGTACTCGTAGTTCGCTGGGAGGAACGCGGCTCGGAGCTGTTCACACAGCTGAGCCCAGGATGTGAAACATCCTGGGGATGTTGCCTCCCGTGTGTACACCCAACTCTTAGCACGGCCGCTAAGGTTGGAGAGTGCAAAAGCAACATGAAGCTGCTCGGTCGAGATCAGAGCCGCGTCCATCGCGAGCTCCACTTCGCGGACCCAGAAGTGAAGTTTCTCGCCTTCCTTCCCTTCATACGGCTTAGCCTTCAGCCGTATTGGCTTCGGGTGAGGCGGGTTTGCTTCCGCCGCCGGAGCCTGCAGGTTCTCCCGCACATGCGCGATGAGACCCTGCTCGTTCGCGTCGAACGCATTGACGCGCTCGAGCTGCTCGGCCGGTGCTGACACCACCAGGCTCTGCAGGGCCTCCATCCCGAAGATGCCTGCCATCTTCCGAACCGACTCGAACTGAGAGTCGTTCAGATGGGAGAAGTCGTTCCTGTCCATGGCAACGAACTTCGGAGAGGTTCAGGTAGTCTACCCGCGGTGGCGTGGATTGACTACGAGTGCTACCATGTGTGACGGGGTCACACAACACCTTGCGCTAGAGGTTAGCTTCCGAGAGTATACCAACTCTCAGTGAACGGCAGTTCACAGGCCCCTCTTACTTCAAAAGAGAGCAAAGTGACCTAATTAAGGTAGAATATAAACTGGGTATATTTATAAGTAGATAAAGCTTGGGTTTAATACAAACTATAAGTCACCTATAGAAATGCAATGTCATCAACCAATGGTTGGCTTTGGACGACCTTGGTACTTTGTACCAAATATCCCGAAGTATGACGTGTCACACTTCGTGTAACCAGGGTACGCTTAGGGCTACGTACCATGGCAGAACTAGTGTACAAAACAATCAAGAGGCTTTGTTCTGGAGAACATGCCGTATCCCGAACGGCCATCGTCTAGAATGCGCGCTGCGTTCTAGAACGCCGATCATAAGATTTGATGTTCTAGAAGAGCTAGGAGATGTAGTTGCTACAGCTAGGCTAAACACTAACGCTTAATTCACTCAGTCTCCTTTTTACTGCGTCAAGCATACGGCATATTGAGCTCAATCCGTCGCTCTCTCCAAGGCCATGTCGCTCATTCCGCTCAAGACCACCGTCAAGGCTCTCGATGAGCACCGGCGGGACCTGTTCGTCACGTACCGTGTGCGTACGAACTTACACGACGCCAACGACCATGTGTCGCTGAACATTCGACACCTCGACTACGGCAACGGAGAAGGGTGGTTGAACTGGCGCAAGCAGTTCGAGTACATCCGCAAGCTGAAGGGCTGGCAAGAGGCTCCAGAGCTATACCAGAATACTCGCATTCTGCTACGCGGAGCAGCCTTGGTTCGCTTTGAATCCGTTAACTCCGCCGTCATGGGCAACGAGGACGTCGAGCACTTCGATGAAACCCTTCAACGTATGACCGCGATGTACTTTCCTAAACGCCCAGCGAGCAAGACGCCAAGTATGCCAAAGTGAACGTCGACGACTGCGTTCCTGCGCACCTCACCGAGCCAGAGCAAGCCGAACTTCGCCAGCTGCTACTTCAGTTTGATGATCTCAACCAAGGCACCATTGGTACCATGCCCGGTAAAGGAGAGCGCGCAGCCATACCATGCTCGACCGTTTGGCATCCCACATGCCTATCTTGACACAATCAAGAAGGAAGTCGCACGACTCGAGCGACTGGGAGTCATTGTCTGTGATTCAAGTAGCCCGTGGGCCGCACTAGCATTTATCATCCCGAAGAAGGACAAAACAGCACGCTTTCGGACTGACTTCCGGCGCCTCAACGCACTCATCGTTCGCCATCCGTTCCCAATGCCCAAAATCACCGAGTTGCTACAAGGTTTGGAGCGCTTCGTCTTCGTTACTTCGCTCGACATGAACATGGGCTACTACTCCATCGTTCTGGGTGAACGATCCTCGCGTGTCTGCTGCTTCGTTCTACCATGGGGAAAGTTTCGGTATCTGCGACTGCCCATGGGTATCTGCACGGCCTCCGACGAATTTCAACGCCGCATGCAGCGCATGCTTGGTGATCTTCCCTTCGTCCGCGTGTATCTCGACGACGTGCTTATCAGCACCAGCACGAACTTCGCCGACCATCGCAACCACATTCGCACGGTGTTTGAACGCTTTCGTACCAGTGGCTTGCAAGTCAACATGAACAAGAGTCGTTTTGCTGCTCTCAAGACCGAGTACCTCGGATTTCGCCTTACTCGCGATGGGATTCAGCCGCTGCCGGACAAAATCAAAGCCATCCAACAGCTCGCTCCGCCAAAAACCAAGCGTGAACTTCGTCGATTTGTTGGTCTCGTCAACTACTATCGCGATATGTGGCCGCAGCGCGCTCACTTGTTGACGCCATTGACGTCGTTGACGTCGCCGCGCACGCCTTTCCGCTGGACACCGGCGTGCCAAACTGCTTTCGAGCAAATCAAGGCTGTGGTAGGCCGTGCGGTGACGCTGCATTTTCCCGACTTTTCACTACCGTTCGAGGTGCACACGGACGCCAGCATCTTCCAGCTGGGGGGAGTGGTAAGCCAAAATGGCAGGCCATTAGCTTTCTTCAGCAGGAAGCTGTCCAGCGCCCAGCGCAAATATGCAGTGATGGAGCTCGAGTTACTGTCTATCGTGGAAGTCTTACGTGAATTTCGCAACATCCTCCTGGGACATCGGATTATCGTGCACACAGACCACAAAAACCTTTTCTTCGCAAACTTCCAGTCTGACCGAGTCAATCGATGGCGTTTGATCGTGGAAGAATTTGCCTCCGAGATCAAGTATATCAAGGGAGAAAACAACGTCGTCGCCGACGCTCTCAGCCGGCTACCCCTCGTGGAAGATGGAAGAGAGACTTGCTTCGCGCTTGAACCATGTGATGATGATTTCCCACTAGCGTTTGAGCGTATCCAAAGTAAGCAGCTTCGTGATGAACAGCTCCAGCAGCGTCTGCGAGACGGCCAAGTTGAGACTAAACAGCATGGGGAGTTCAAGATCATTTATTCCACCAACCGCATTGTGATTCCTCCGGCGCTCCAACACCACGTGACCAACTGGTACCACGAGCAACTCAAACATCCGGGTATGAATCGCACGTATTTGACGATCCGCCAGCATTTCACCTGGATGAACATGAAACGCTGCATAGAAGAGTTCGTGAGTCGCTGTGAAATATGCCAGAAGTGGAAGCGCAACAAGAAGAAATACGGCAAGTTACCTGTGGCAGAACCTGTTGTGGAACCGTGGAAGGTAGTATGTGTCGACCTCATCGGGCCCTATACACACGCCGCAACCGGCAACAAGTACAGTGCAATGACCATGATTGATCCTGCTACAGGCTGGTTCGAAGTGCACGCCATCACGGATAAGGAGGCCAAGACCGCCGCGCACATTCTCGACAACGAGTGGTTCTGTAGATACCCTCGTCCAGAATGCTGCATCTTCGACCAAGGCAACGAGTTTACGGACGCTGAATTCCAAGAGATGCTGGAGAGCTATGGAGTAAAACCTCGTCCGACTACTGTCAAGAACCCTCAGGCCAATTCTGTGCTAGAGCGCATTCACCAAGTCCTCGGTGACATGGTTCGCACCTCGGACTTGGACGCCAACGCATGGGAACAAGTGCTACCTAGCGTCGCCTTTGCCATTCGCGCGACGGTGTCCACGACCAAGGAGACAACGCCTGCACAGCTCGTCTTCGGCCGCGATATGGTGATGAACACGGCCTTCATGACAAACTGGAAGCGCATCACAGACCGCAAACTACGTCAGGTTCTCCGTGACAACGAGCGTAAAAACAGTAGCCGCCTTCAACACACGTACCGCGTCGGAGATCTGGTGCTCATTACCAAGGACAAGAATCGCATCAGCAAGCTGGACCAGCCGGCAGAAGGCCCGTTCAAGATCCTACAAGTCAATACCAACGGCACCGTCCAGATCCAGCGCTCGGCGTATGTTGAAATTATCAACATTCGCCGCCTCGTCCCGTATCGTTCCGTTGGGGAAGCGAATGCCGTATCCCGAACGGCCATCGTCTAGAATGCTCGCTGCGTTCTAGAGCGCCGATCATAAGATTTGATGTTCTAGAAGAGCTAGGAGATGTAGTTGCTACAGCTAGGCTAAACACTAACGCTTAATTCACTCAGTCTCCTTTTTACTGCGTCAAGCATACGGCAGATCATGCAGGATTTTAGAGATGCCTCAGAGGAGAGCGGGTCAATTCAAGCTGCTGGTGGAAAATCTGTAAAAGGGTCGATAAGAGCGGTGAACACATCACAACAATCCAAAGCGCAACGCACACGCAGCGTGAGCCGACCGCATGTTTGTGAAACCAGAGCCAGTGGCACGTTTGATGAGATCACGGCGCAGCAACGCGCTACTTAAAACTCAGCACATAACATCGTTGCAAGAAAAAAAGTTATTGATGTTTTCATGTTTTATATTAAAATAACTAGTTTATCTAAATTAGCTTTATTTAAGAAAATATCTTGTTTGGGATTAAAGTAAAATCCGTCAAAAAAGTGTTTTTCTCAAAACCCGATATACCGTTTCTGAAACGGTAGCTGAAAACTCATGTGGCTCGTATGAAGATTGTCTGGAAAACCGGTACGCTCCCAGATACCGCGCGCTTTTTTCGTATAGAAAGGCTTGGAATCAAGATCGGATTCCATTCGTGGTTCTGCCGTCTCTAGAGCATCTACTGATATCACTCAAATATGGCAACCGAGGCCGAATTGACTGCGCAGATCGCAGCTGCTGGCGACAAGGTGCGTGACTTAAAGGCAGCAAAGGACGCCAGCAAGGCCGACGATATCAAGGAGGCCGTGACGCTGCTGCTAGCGCTCAAGACCCAGTTTAAGGAGGTAACGGGCAAGGACTTCGGCCCGCCGCCCAAGGCCAAGAAGGAGAAGAAGCCGCAGCCGGAGCAGCAGAAGTCCAAGGATCCCGCTAAAAATTCCAAGAAGGAGCTCAACAAGGAGCGCAAGAAAGCGCACAAGCATGCGCTTAAGGCCGGCGAGGTCGACAAATCTCCTGCCGTTGCGGCGGCCCACGCTGCCCCTGCTGCTGCTGCCCCAGTCGCAACTGCCGACGGTAAGAAGGCTCTGAAGAAGGCCGTGCACGCCGGCATTGAGCTACCCACCCCCTCGGCCGAGGACGACGGCGTCATCGTCTTCTCCAGCGCCGGCCAGTTGCCGCGCGCCAGTTACGTCGTGGCACAGCTCGTCAAGTACGCGTCAGGCTTCCGCAACTTCGGCCGCGACGCTGCCGCCTCGTCTGTGATCCCCACACTGACGCTGGCTGACAGCCGCATCGTGTCGGGCGACTTTGCCGTCGCGCGCTACTTGGCTCGCACCAAACCCGAGCTGGGACTGTACGGCGTGGCCGCGAAGGACGCCGCAGCCTCTGAAGCTGCTCTGCCACCCTCGCAGATCGACGCGTGGTTGGACTTTGCGCTGACTCGTCTCGGCTCCAACTTGGAGGACGACGGCGGTCTCCAGATCCTTAACCGCGTGCTCAAGACACAGACATTCATCGTGGGTCACGCTCTGTCGCTCGCGGACATCGGCGTGTGGTCGCTGGTGGCTCCGCTGCAAAAGAAACTGGACTTGTCGCCGTTCCCGAATGTGACGCGCTGGTTGGCGTATCTGGAGGCGCAGCAGACACTGTTCGCCAAGGTTGACGGCTCGCTGAAGGCTCTGAAGCCTATCAAGGCGCCTGCTCCCGTTGGAGCTGCCAAGAAGAAAGACTCAGGCAGCTGTCCACCTCTGAAGGACGCAGTGGACGGCCAAGTCGTGACGCGTTTCCCTCCTGAACCCTCTGGATACTTGCACATTGGCCACATCAAGGCTTGCATGCTCAACAATTACTACGCGCGTCACTACCACGGCAAGCTGATCCTCCGCTTCGACGACACTAACCCCAGCAAGGAGAAGGACGAGTTTGAGCAGAGTATTATTGCCGACTTAAAGCGTGTAGAGGTCGTCCCGGACGTCGTGACCTACACGTCCGACTACTTCGACAAGATCGCGGACTATGCCCGTCAGATGATCCGCGAGGGCCACGCGTACATGGACAACACGTCGCAGGAGCGTATGCGTGAGGAGCGTATGGAGGGAATCAACTCCAAGTGTCGCGATCAAACCGTGGACGAGAACCTGGCTCTGTTCGAGAAGATGCTGAAGAACGCCCCCGAAGCTCAGGGCTACTGTATGCGCGGCAAGATCGACATGCAGGCCAAGAATAAGACGATGCGTGACCCGGTTTTCTTCCGACTGAACCCGACGCCGCACCACCGCACAGGCTCCAAGTACCAGGCGTACCCGACGTACGATCTGGCGTGTCCTATTGTCGACTCGCTTGAAGGCGTGACCCACGCACTGCGCACGACCGAGTACAATGACCGTGACTTCCAGTATCAGTGGGTGCTGGACACGCTGCGTCTGCGGAAGGTGATCATCCAGGGCTTCGCGCGGATGAACTTTGTTTACTCGGTGCTCTCGAAGCGAAAGCTGCAGTGGTTCGTGGACAATGGACACGTGGAGAGCTGGAGAGACCCGCGGTTCCCCACGGTTCAAGGTGTGCTGCGTCGTGGTGTGCAGGTCGAGGCTCTGCGAGAGTTTATCTTGAGTCAGGGCGCTTCGCGTCGTATCACGGACATGGAGTGGGACAAGTTCTGGACGATCAACAAGCGCGTGTTGGACCCGATTGCTCCTCGTTACTTCGCGATCGCCCAGGAGTCGTCCGTGCCGCTCACACTGACGAATGTATCGGGCGAGGTGATTGGAATCCCAGTGGCTCGTCACCCGAAGGATCCGGCCATGGGCAACAAGATGGTGCGCTTCTGCAACAAGCTGCTGCTGGAGCGTGACGACGTCAACAACTTTGTGGAGGGCGAGGAAGTGACGCTCATGCGTCATGGCAACATCATCGTCAAGAAGATGAACAAGGATGCAGACGGCTCGATCACGAGTGTTGAGGCTGAGAACCACCCGAATGGAGACTTCAAGAAGACCAAGCTCAAGGTCACGTGGCTGGCGGATGTTGCTGACCTCGTGCCGTTGACGTTGGTGGAGTTCGACCACTTACTCAACAAGCCCAAGCTCGAGGAGGGTGACGACTTTCAGGACTTCCTCACGGAGACTACGCGTGCTGAGATGCACGCTGTGGGTGACCACGAACTGCGCAACATGAAGGAAGGACAAGTCGTGCAGCTGGAGCGTCGTGGCTACTTCCGTGTGGACGTACCGTACATCTCGGATGACAAGCCTATCGTCATGTTCATGGTGCCGGATGGGAAGGTCAAAGCCATGTCCGCGTTGTCTACCAAGCTGGCCCACCGGTAAGCACTTGCGTCATTAAGGAACACTACAGGTAGACGAGAGATCGTCTTAGAGGAAGGATAGCATTGATAGGAAGCAATGCAGTGCATTAGTCCACACAACGCGCTCTATTCGGTGACGTAATTGGGTGTATGGAAGTGTCGACATTTTGCCTTGGCGCCGTGAATGCAGCAAGTCTCACGCCATCTCTTTAGAGTCGATGTGCGGGAGATCTGTGGGCACACTGGTGACACTACCCGCAGGATATGCATGTCATCCCAGAAATGTACATGTACAATCGCCCCCGAATGTACTACAGTTCTACACATGAATCGGTGGATGTAGCTTCAGATTACGCAGATCTATGTACCGAGCTTCTCTTATCCCGTTACGTAGGTCAAGTAGGCGCGTGCCTTCGAGGCCCCAGACGCAGTCCGAGACCTTCCACGCGAGTCGCAGCACGCGTCGCCACCTCAGTCGCTGACTTCACACACACACAGAGAAACTCCCTCATGAGTGCGCATCTGCTGCTCCGGTACGACGGAAGACCTTCGCGTTTCTATTAAGTTCGGATGTGCGACTAGCTCAAACTAACGTTCTACCTGGTATTCTATCAGCTCCTGGTCAACTCGACGGCGGGCGTTAACGCCGCTATATGCGGCTCAAGGAGGCTCTTGTGATGTCCGACGCTGTGTATTGCAGCCGCTGGCAAGACGAGAGCTGCATTCCGTGCGTCGCCCCATTGCTAGGTCCTCATCCTCGCTGCTACCAGAGCTCCAGCTATACAGCATGACGCAACGATGGCACGGTCACGGCCACAGCCACGGAGTTTTCGAGGAAGAGGAAGAGACGGAAGAAGAGCGAGCGCTGAAGCTGAAACTGTCAGCGGAGGACGTGAAGGCTGCGGATCGCATCACGTGGGTCGGTGTATGGCTCAATGTGGTGCTCAGTGGGCTGAAAGGAGTCGCTGGGGTGGCGTTCCACTCGTCGGGGCTCTTAGCTGACGCTGCACACTCGATAAGTGACCTTGTGAGCGACTTTGTGACGCTCGTAGCGCTAAAATATTGCGCCAGACCGGCGGACACATCGCAGCCGTACGGGTATGGCAAGTATGAGACGATGGGGGCACTGTCGGTGTCACTATTGCTAGTTGGAGGATCGCTGGGCATCATGGTACACTCGTTGGACACTTTGCTAGTGCTGATGGAGCCTGCGACTGTCGTCTCAGCGTTGGACCCGAAGGAAGTGGTCGAGTTGGTGGAACATTTGGATCCTCAAGCCCTTGAAGCTGTGGAAACGCTAGCTAAGGCGACACACGGTCATGGACATGGCATGGTCATGCACCCCGCTGCATTGGGCATCGCAGCGTTGTCGGTAGCTGCGAAGGAGGCGTTGTTTCGTACTACAATGAACATCGGACGACGTGTGCACTCCAGTGTGCTGATTGCTAACGCCTGGCATCATCGAAGTGACGCCGTGACGAGTGTTGTGGCCATGGGTGGCATTGGACTGAGTCTCGCGGGTTTTCCGTTATTTGACCCACTCGCGGGTATTGCGGTGGGTGGAATCATCTTGAAAATGGGCGCAGAGATCGGCTGGGACTCCGTTAAGGAGCTGTGCGACACCAAGTTGCCCGATACGACCATCAAAAGTCTGGAGAAAGCTGCGGACAGTGTGGTCGGCACGAGTAACGGTGGAGTGCTGCAAGTTCGTCAATTGCGCTGTCGCAAGGTGGGGCGATATATCCACGTGGATCTCACTTTAGTGGTCGACGACGCATCTGGTGTGCACCACGCTGTCGAGTGGAAGCAGAAGGTGAAGAATGCCATTAAGCATCAGGTGCCGCGTGTAAAAGATATCGTCGTGGAAATCGCCACACCTGAGCAATTAGCTGCTAGTGCGGCTGCTGAAGCAAAGGAGGCCCACGACCATAACTACCTGTAAACAGCCCGCCTACGATGCCTCCGTTTTGTTAGACTACTACAGAAAATAAAATAAAAATGACGCAAAGCCATTTTCTCCGTTTTATTACTTTATTATGATGTCAGTAGTAGATATAATAAGACAATCGTATCGAGCTTTTGAAACATAATACTACGAAGGAGTACTACTACTGTAGTACTACCACGTAGTACTATAGAATAAGTAGTAGTTTGAATGCATTTTGTAGTATCACTCGCTCTACTACACTCTAAGCAGTAACTGGCATAATTTACAAAATACTTGCTACGTTGATTTGGAAATGGTGAACTTCTCCGGCCCGTTTCTAAATGATGATTGGGTTTTTTATTGATCGCACATAACTGAATAATCTATTTCTATTGGATAAAAATGGACTTCGGTTTTGCATGGCTGCGGGCAACTAAAATTATGGTTGGTCTAGAGTAATGTCAACCCCGCATTTTGGGTTTTAACACGATGTCCAGAGCTCCCGGGAAACAAGACATTGCGTCTGAAACTCGCCTCAATGCGGTTGTTTTCCTTGCTGAACGAAGCGTCCACGGTAAACTGCTCCGTGGAGCAGTTTGTGCAGCTATGGAGGCTTTTGATATGTGTCGCAACAGCGTCAAGAAGATCTGGAAGTCGCACCAAAAGGTTGGCTTTATGTAGCGGGGTACGTAGCCCTAAGTGTACCCTGGCTACATGAAGTGAGACACTTCACACTTCAGGTGTATGACACGTCATACTCCGGGATATTTGGTACAGGGTACCAAGGTCGTTCAAAGCCATCCATTGGTCAAACGACATTGCATTTCTATAGGTAACTTTAGTTTGTATTAAACCCAAACTTAACCTACCTATAAATATACTCAGTTTACAATCTACCGTATTTAGGTCACTTCGCTCTCTTTAAATAAAGAGGGGACCTGTGAGCTGCCGTTCACTGAGAGTTTGTATACTCTCGGAAGATAACTACTCTAGCGCAAGGTGCTGTGTGACCCCGTCAAACTTGGTAGCACTCGTAGTCAATCCACGCCACCGCGGGTAGACTGCCTGAACCTCTCCGAAGTTCGTTGCCATGAATAGGAACGACTTCTCCCATATGAACGACTCTCAGTTCGAGTCGGTTCGGAAGATGGCGGGCATCTTCGAGATGGAGGCCCTGCAGAGCCTGGTGGTGTCATCACCGGCTGAGCAGCTTGAGCGCGTCAATGCATTCGACGCGTACGAGCAGGGCCTCATCGCGCATGTGCGGAAGAACCTGCAGGCTTCGGCGGCGGAAGCAAATCCGCCTCACCCGAAGCCAATACGGCTGAAGGTTAAGCCGTATGAAGGGAAGGAAGACGAGAGCCTTCACTTCTGGGTCCGAGAAGTAGAGCTCGCGATGGACGCGGCTCTGATCTCGACCGAGCAACTGCGTGTTGCTTTTGCACTTTCCAACCTTAGCGGTCGTGCTAAGAGTTGGGTGTACACACGGGAGGCAACATCCCCAGGATGTTTCACATCCTGGGCTCAGCTGTGTGAGCAGCTCCGAGCCGCGTTCCTCCCAGCGAACTACGAGTACCGCCAGCGTTCGCGTTTTATCTCGTGCAAACAAGGGAGGCGTGAGCCGCACGAGTTACGTGCAAGAGATACTAGAGATCACGGCGTCCCCTAAGTGGGAACCCCACTCAACGAACACGTCAAGAATGACTTGTGTACATAGACGGGCCTTCGAGTGAGCCACGCAGGACTCAGGCTATTTCGGGGGTGCAGTCGAACACCCTTGAAGAGGCGATATAAGTGGCTCTTCAGGAAGAGTACAGCCATTGCCAGGCGCGTACGCCGGCCTCAGCATGGCCTGGGAGTTCCATGTCGACTCCTGGTCGAACGAGCCCTAATGGACCAGTTCCAATGGAACTCGGGTCCGCCGAACGGCGTGACATCCGCTGCTTCGGATGGGGGAAGATGGGCCACTTCAAGCGCAACTGTCCTGCGGAAAGACTAAGGGTACAACAGTCAAGCTCGACTCCTATGCGAGTTTCTGGATGGGTGACTCCGCAGACGATCCTTCCCCAAGCCCGTCCTCAAGGGTCGCTGGTAGAAGCCAGGATCCCGGGGACAGGGGACGCTGGGAACCAGTAGGGGCGGGGCGCCCTACTGGGGAAGAACTAAGTCTTCGTGATGGGTGCGCGGGTGGCGCGTACCACGGGGACTTAGCCCCTGAGAGTCTTCGCACTCTCGAATCGGCGAAGAGAAGCGGCGGGTTGCTCGTAGTACACGGATGTGTACGGGGATGCGATCATCCCTTTAGAATCTTGATCGATTCTGGGGCGTCGAAGAATTTCGCACGCCGCCAGACGGCTGCTCACAACAGCAACAAGTTGTCCGATGCTTTGAGAGAAAGCAAGGACAACGGGACGGTGTCAGTGCGACTGGCCGACGGGAAGGTCGTCACTGTCCCCAACGTCCAAGTGGATCTGGCCGTCAATCTGACAGCCTCGAACAGTTCACTGTTCTCGATATGGATCCTTATGATATGATCCTGGGCATGCCCTGGCTTGAGAAGCACGAGCCCTGGATCGACTGGCGAGGCAAGGCAATCGGTGCCAGCCGCCCTGCGCAGTCCGACAGAGCATTGGTGAGTCATGTTCCCACCTCTGTCAGGACCCGGGGCGCCCGCAAGGGCTGTCAGGGTACCAAAGCATTCGGCAGATGCTTGGGAGTCTTCGACGTATATGACGACTCCGAGGATGTTTTGACGGTGGCAGCGCCCAGAAGAGGCGCTGGCCAAGTGGGGTAACTTAGGTCCACAGGCGGGTAACTCTAGTTCCGCAGACAGCTGCAGCTGTCACGAACACTGAAGACAGCGTGCTCAGAGTGGGTAACAGAGTTCCAGTCACGGTCGCCCAGACCTTAACTCAAGAGGAAGGCGTTGAACACGCTTCCTGTGTGGGTACCATAGTGCCACACGAGGCCACGAGTGCCTCGGATGTCGTAGCGACGACATCCCTAGACGTGGGCAGCAAAGCTCCCCGTCACAGCCGCCGTCGTCAACGACGCCGCCGCCGCCTCAAGTCGGATCCGAACTTCGTTCCGATCGACGTCGCTTCAAGCGATTCGAAGTCCAGGGCCCGGGCTCCTCCGACAAGGCCGGTGGAAGAGTGTTATCACATCTTCGATGGCGAGACCGGTTTACCCGTCAAGGCATCTGGTGTCCACTTGGAACCGTTGCCAGAGGTTGCAGAGATACTGCACCTCGAGGAAATGACGGCTGAGTCTTTCCTGACCAACCTCAAGGCTGTAGAGATTGCTGAGATGGTACTCATGAGACCTGAGACCACTCAGGAGGAGCTGAACTCCTCCTCTGTCTTGGACGACAACGTCCTGGAAGACATGAACAAGCAGTGTCAGGCGCGCTTGGGTTCTGAGATTCTCAAGAACCCCAAGGATCCGGTGTATCCTTTGGTGACGGAGTATGCGGACGTGGTGAACAAACACCCACCGACCCAACTCCCACCGGATCGAGGCGTACGGCACGAGATTGATCTCGTGCCCGGCACAAAGTATTGTGTCACGAGGCAATGGCCTCTCCCGCGCGAGCAGTGCGAGGTCATTGATGCCTTCTTCGCCGCGAAAGCGAAGGCAGGCATGGTGCGGGAGTCGAAATCCCCGCACTCGACGCCGAATTTCTGCGTTCGTAAGTCGAACGGAAAGTGGCGTCTGGTTCACGCTTATAACAAGCTGAACAACGCAACGGTGCCGGCCCAAACACCAATCCCACGAAAGGATGTGTTGTTGAACAACATGGCCGGGAGCGTACTGTACCGTGCGCTGGATTTGGTAGACGGATACTACCAAATCCTGATGAGAGAGAGCGACATCCCGCTCACCGCGGTAAGCACTTCAAGCGGCATGCTTTGGGAGTGGCTCGTCATGCCGCAGGGCTTGTCTAACGCCCCGGCGACGTTCAATCGCCTAATGACGCAATTGTTCCGCCCTTTGCGTACCTTTGTACAGACGTACTTCGACGACATATTCGTCCATAGCCGTGCCGAGGGAGGCAAGACGGCCATGGAGGTGCATCTAGGACACCTCCGTCGAGTGTTGGACGTAATGCGAGCGAACAAGCTCTACGCCAACATCAACAAGTGCGTATTCGCGTCACCAGAGATTAAAGCTCTCGGTTGCTTCGTAAGCAACGTGGGCGTTCGGGCTGGCCCAGACAAGGTCAAGGCCATAGCAGCATGGCCGACGCCCCGATCCCAGAAGGATCTTCGAAAGTGGTTGGGCTTGGCCAACTACCTTCACAAGTACAGCGCAGGGTACGCGGGCTTCGCTAAGCCCTTGTCGAGCCTCCTTTAGAAGGACGTCGACTGGCGCTGGGAACAAGAGCACCAGGATGCTTTTGACAGCATCAAAGCCAGTCTCCAAGAGGCCCCTGTCCTGGCCCTGCCGGACGAGACGAAGCCGTTTAGCGTCGTCTGCGATGCCTCCGATTACGCCATCGGATGTGCATTGCTGCAGGCCGACACGGCTGGACACGAACGAGTCATCTCGTTCCAGTCCAGGCAGCTCAAAGCCGCCGAGCGGAACTACCCTGTTCACGACAAGGAGCTCCTGGCAATGAAATATGCCCTTGTGAAGTTTCGTGTTCACCTTCTGGGCTCTAGGCCCTTTGTGATCTACACAGACCAAGCGTCCTTGAGGACGGCGACTAACTCGCCTCACCTCTCCCAAAGGATGGCGAGGTGGCTGTCCTTCTTCGCGGAATACAACTTCCGCGTCGAATACAAGCCAGGCAAGCTTAACGTGCTTGCGGACGCCCTCTCTCGGTGTCCAGACTACGAGTAGGCCCACATCACGCGGGTGACAACGGATCTATATGATCGGATACGCATGGCGTATCGGGACAATGAGGCTGTCGCGCCTATCGTCAAGTTCCTTATGGCCGGAACGAGCGCGAAGTCCGACTGGCTCTCGTCGCGACAGCACTCACGGCTCCACCGATATGAGTTGAAGGAGGGCCTCCTCTATTACCGGGTGGAGCCGACTGATCCTCCACGGGTGGTCGTACCCAACGACAAGGATCTGGAGTTCGACATCCTCGCGGAGGCGCATGACGCGCCCTCCAGCGGCCACTTGGGACGCGAGAAGACCTTTCTGTCGGTTTCTCAGGCCTTCTGGTGGACCCACATGTACAAATGGGTCGCCCGATATGTGAAGACATGTGAAACATGTCAGCGGGTCAAACCCGCAGGGCACTCTTCGGCTCCACTACAGAGCCTGCCCGTACCGGCTGCTTGACTCCATCTTTGGGCTTCCCGCCGACGGACACGACAACACCAAAATTTTGGTGTTCGTGTGTCGGCTGAGCAAGATGGTACATCTTGCTCCAGTTCCCGTCACTGTTACGGGCGAATAAACCGCAAGGTTGTTCGTCGATGGCGTGTTCCGCTATCACGATCTCCCGGAGACGATTGTCTCGGACCGAGACCCGCGGTTCACTGCTGCGTTTTGGAAAACGCTGTTCCCTCTACTGGGAACTCGTCTGCAGATGTCCACTGCGGACCATCCGCAGACAGACGGCCAAACAGATCGCGTCAATCGAGTGCTCGAGACACTCTGCGCAGTGTGTGCGCGGCAGCACCACGTGCGTGGTCGACGCAGCTTCCAGTTGTTGAGTTTGCGCTCAACAACGCGGTGCACGCGTCCACGGGGCTCACGCCGTTCTACTTGAACGGCTTCCGCCACCCCAGAGTGCCTCTCACTCTTCGAGGAGACACTGACTCCTCTATTCTAAGTGGGGGAGAGGCTCGGAAAGCCCTTTCCTCCCAGGTCTCGGATGTGAGACCAGTTTCGCTGCGGAAACAGGTGGAATCCTTTATGGATACCAAGCTGAACATTGTCAGCAGGGTCCGCGATGCCATGGCAGCGGCCCAAGATAAACAAAAGGAGTACTCAGACAAACAAGGAAGAGGAAACTTAAGTATATTTGAGGTTGGGGACTTAGTGTTACTAGACACGAGGAACCTACCTCTAGACACTGTTAGCTCTGTCGGCAGCAACAAGCTGAAGCACCGCTTCATCGGACCTTTTGCAGTCCTGGCCAGACATGGTGCGTCGTACACCATCGACCTTCCAAAGTCAATGACGACGCACCCGACGTTCTATGTCGGACGTCTTAAGCGGTACTTTGACCCGCAGGGGGTTGCTGACTCGCAGTCCCCCCTTGACCCAGCTCCTCGAAGCGAGGGCCGGTCACAGTCGTCGACGAGGGCGTCGGAGCAGGCACCCAAGCCTCGGTCGGGACGGCAAGGCTGCGGTCAAGACCGTACGCCGGAGGGGCTCCATACGAACGGACCCCGGCGCCATACGTCGAGTACGCCGAGTACGCCGGGTACGCACCATACGCGTACGTCTGGGAGTGTGCCGCAGGCGGTTCCGGACGTGGCAACAAAGCCTCGATCTGTCGAATCATTCGAAAGGCCTCGTCCAGATCGGACGAAGAGGCCCGGCGATCCACCCGCAGGTGCAGGGCTCGCGACCTCTCGCTTCACCAGGTCCAGGCGACCCGCAAGACGAGCGAGCTCGCCCTGATTTCCGGCCTGGGCGGCAGCATTACCGCCAGTCCCAAGGCCAAGTGCAATCTCAAGCACGAGGACACGTTGACGGAGGCGATCAACCTCAGGGTCCTGTGTCGGACCCGCAGTCGGAGCACTCGGACGAGAGCGGCTCTCGGGAGGCGCCGAGTACTCGTACTCGTACGAGGGCATCTCCTCCCCTGCTTGACCGGAATGGGGAAGTCCACTTCCACGTGGAGCGGATCCTCCAGGAGCAACGGCGTCGCGGTAAGCGACAGCTCCTCGTGAAGTGTAGGGGCTATGCCCACTCCAAGAACTCGTGGGAGCCGATTGAACGGCTCCTGATTGACTGCCCGAAGGCTGTCGCAATCTGGGAACAGAAGCGGCGGCAGCTTCATAAGTAGTCCGGGGCTTCTTGCCCGAACGGGGTACGGACGATGAATACATTCCGTACCCGCGCTCATCGTGAGCGCTAGAAGCCGCGCACTTTAGGATGTCCCTTGGCAGCATGCGCTTGCTGATCAAGTGGGCAAACCTCACACGAAGATCACGCTGGTCCAGGATGCGGGACAGCAGCTGATCTTCACGGAGTTCCCGTAACTCCGTGGGTGAGTACTTAAGAGTCTCCACCCATGCCCAGAACATGTCCTCACAAGAACTCCACGTGGGACAGATCTCGGGCATAACCCAGGGGTACCCCCAAAGAGGATAGAGACCACCTCGGGTCTCGGGCTTCTTACGACAAGTCGTGAAGTCCTTAAGGAGAATGCGGTGTGGCGCGAGAAGCACACACCGAGCAGCCTCCAAGTTGTCGACGAACAACTGTTCGTTCTGAACAAGGGCTCGTTCATAGATGCCCCTAGAAGTGTGGCCGCCCACAAGGCCACGAGGAGCAACGAGAAGCTCTAGGAAGAGGTCAGCCCCAGAGCTCTCCTCGGGAGGCCAATACCCTCTTGAGTTGATGGCAGCTCCCTGGCTGACGGGTGCCACCACCGAACCCCCACGCACACGCTGGGCAGCTTGGAACTCTTCCTGCTGCTGGTCGAGGTCATTCGAGACCTCCCGTAGCTCACCGATAGCACCCTCCTCTTCCTCTTCCTCTTCTTCCTCCTTCTCCTCCTCTTCATCCGAGGAGTCGAAGATACTCTGATAGGAACGACGAGTCTCCTTCTCCTCGCGGAGTGGAGACTTAGAGGCTGTACGCTTCTTTGAGGGCTTGGCGCCTTCGGCTTTAGAGACCTTAGCACGCGCAAGACCCTCGGCAAGCGAGAGACGTTTGCGAGGATTCTCTTCCTCATCGCCACCGGCTTTGGGAGCGCCCTTAGTCTTGACGGCCGGACTCTCAGAGCGCACAGAGGTCCTGGGACTGTGATCACCTTGATCACTAGCGAGCGACTGCACGCTGTCATCTTTGTGCTCACTGGGCACTGGGCTGTGCCCTCCCACAGAGCCCGCAGGAGCATCGTGAGTGCTCTCGGACTCGGCATCGTCCTCACTGCCCGAGTTGAACTCACGTTCCACGAACCGAGGGATCGGACGATTGTCCGAAGATGAGGGCGACGGGCTGCGGCGCTTGCTTGCGCGCTTGTCCACAGCCGCGTCACCCGAGGAACCGATCGCCTCGAAGGCCACCTGAGTAGCCTCCTTGAGTGCAGAGCCTTTGCCGTGAGGCTTAGTGCTCTTGGCTTGCGCCTTACCGGCAGCAGCCTTGGAGCGTGTCTTAGCACCGCTCTTTGCAGTGCCACGAGGCATGGTAACGGTCGAATTGGAGACCTAGACGAAGAGCGCACAGGTTGCTGCTCAAGGCTCTAGCTGTGAAGTGAGCCTCCGCCGTGCTCGCGCGGCCAAGTCGATGGTTTACCACTTTGAGAATGAGAGTTTGTGACGAACACCTCTTTATTCTGATTGGTCGGTAAACCGAACCTAAGTGGGGGAGGCTGTAACGGGGTACGTAGCCCTAAGTGTACCCTGGTTACATGAAGTGTGACACTTCACACTTCAGGTGTATGACACGTCATACTCCGGGATATTTGGTACAGGGTACCAAGGTCGTTCAAAGCCAACCATTGGTCAAACGACTTGCATTTCTATAGCTAACTTATAGTTTGTATTAAACCCAAACTTAACCTACCTATAAATATACTCAGTTTACAATCTACCTTATTTAGGTCACTTCGCTCTCTTTAAATAAAGAGGGGACCTGTGAGCTGCCGTTCACTGAGAGTTTGTATACTCTCGGAAGATAACTTCCTCTAGCGCAAGGTGCTGTGTGACCCCGTCACACTTTATGTCCGCCCAGAAGCGAGTGCAACCTAAGCGCGGAAGGCGCCTGTCCGTGCAAGAAGTTATGGAGCTCGTCCAAGGGGTGCCGCTTTGCCAGAGGCAAACCCAGCGAGCACTGGCGGCTGCATCTGGTATACCACGCTCTACGCTACAGCGGTATCTTGCTGATGGGACTCTACGCCGCGCATCTTCTCGTGTTAAACCTACTCTGACTGATGCTCACAAGACAAAACGACTACAATGGGTTTTATCGCATGTCGAGATGGCACTAGGTACTGTAACATCTCAAAAAGTATTATTACTCAACCTTTTAATTGTTATAGCTATTGATTATCTTGTTCATATTGTTTTAACTCAGGTGCTCGGATTTACCGCATGCATCACATGTAGAATACTGTGCATGTAGATGAAAAGTGGTTTAAACCTCTACAAAAGGGCCACAAGATATTACCTGACAGCCGATGAGCAGCTGCCTTATCGATCCTGTGCAAACAAGAAATACATAGGTAAAATCATGTTCTTAGCTGCTGTCGCGCGTCCTCGCTACGACTTTCACAAGAAACAGTACTTTGATGGTAACATTGGCATTTGGCCTATTGCTAAAAAGGTCGAGGCGGTTCGTAGCTCCGTTAATCGTCCAAAAGGTATGCTACTTACGAAGAGTGTGTCTATGACAAGAGCTCTTTACCGCGAACTACTTGTCGAAAAAGTATTTCCAGCAATTCGATCCAAGCTGCCACTTTTTTTTATTTTTGCAACTCAATTATTATTTTTGTTTTTAGCTCGCAGAGGCTCGACAGTGGTCGTCCAACAGGACAATGCAGGGCCTCACGTTTTAGAAGATGATGATCAACTCGAACACGCTGGGATGATTGATGGCTAGTAGATAAAGATGCGCTGTCAGCCGCCTCGGTCACCCGACCTAAATGTACTTGATTTGGGATACTTCTCGTCTATTCAAGCTCTACAGTATTAAAAAGCTGCCTATGACTCTGACAGCCATATTACGGCGGTTGAAGAAGCTTTCGACGAGCTCAGATGGCAAACACTTGACAAGTGTTTTATCACTTTGCAGAAAGTGATGGAGTCTATAATGGTTAGTGGTGGGGGTAACGACTTCAAGCTTCCGCGCGTTAGAGAACATATTGGACGTAATGCCTGAATGCCAATGTCGGTTGTAGTCGACACCGATGCGTTACGAAAGGATACAGTCAGCTGTATGCCTAAATTCAAGGTTAATTGAAGCTTTTATTGCTCATTATAATTTTTTAGCTGTCACTGGTTGGTCAATATAAATAGTTGGCTTACACAAATGCTCTCGACTTTCCGAATAAGCCTCGCCCCAAACACATCTAATTCGCGGTGCTTCTAGTAAGTCCCTGCGTCTGAAACGGCGTCCAACTGTTGTTAATTGCCCAGTTTAGCCGCTCTTAAAGTACGGTGTAATATCGCTAAATTTTGACTGAATTGCGACAAAAAAACTAATGCCTTTCTGAACGCGGCGGTTTCGATCGCAGTGTGCACGCGCATATTTACCATTCTTACAACCTAAGAAATATGTTCCTGTGCGCCGTACTCCGGGCTATGACGTGGTGTGCCCTGCGTCTACCAACTAGCTCTTTTTGTTTAGAAGATTTTGTTTAAAACTGAAATCGTCGTTTTGAAGTGGGCCGGACAAGTACAGAATACAAATCAAGTTGGCAAATTTCTCAAAAGCAGGTGAGCTACTGATTTTTTTTCAAACCAATTCCGTGCAAGAAGGTGCCCTTCGGCCGGTCGGTCGGGCAAGGCCTTAAGCGCGCGCGAAATGTGGGGCTCTGCGCAGTTTTGGCGCGAAACATGGAGTGAGTGGCTGAAGATATCGATGATTGCGGATGGCCATTTTAATTTCTCCCATTTTTCTAAAGTGAATTTCTATGTGGGGCTCCCCAGGTGTGCCAGCCGGTGCGCGATAGAGAGCCGCTAATACGAGGATCATGGAGTCGCTGCATTCTGCTTCATCTTGGAGGACGCACAACAGGAGAATCTCGTCCGCAGCCATATTCAGCGTGCGTGGGTGTGAGGCATTGATCTAAACGTTCGATCCAACACAGTATGCTGTTTATTAATGATTTTTTGGGGATGGGAAAGCGCGAAATAAAGTTGTGGACTCCCATTCACACACCTCAGTGGATCTGTGGGAGTGGCAAAGCTTTCAAAAACTCTCTATTGCGTAATTTCTCAGCTGTACGTGAATAAATCTTCGCGATCCGTGATTAGCAGAACTTACAAACTTACGCTCAAAGCCCCCCCCCAGGCCCCCCGCCCCAGTACCCGTACTTGCATCATGGCCAGCACGCAGTTTAGCACCATGCCCAACTCGGGTTCACCTCCTCCTCCAATCAATCATAGTCCAGCTCCCCGGACCCTTCACCGTACACGTAGGTGCTTACCCGTGTGACCTTCAGCTTTGACGACGTGATGAGGACCCACTGCGGACGCGCTTCCGCGCAATTTTTGAAATGGGAGGCTCCGAATGATCGTATTTAAAACAAATCGAACTTAAAAGAACAGATACGTGCCTAAGACGGAGGCGTTTTTTTTTAATTTAGTATCGCAGGTAATTATGAATTTGGGTAACGCAGCCATAGAGTCCTTAAATCGACCATAAATGTGTCAATTTATGGTTGCGGTAATCACTCCGCGCCACTGGTGTGACTTCAGTGTTTTGGGATCGATTGCACAGGATAAACTTGGGTCTGTATTGCCTCCAAGCCACTACGACGCGAAACACAAAAGCACATTTTTCCTAAGCAGGTGGGTAGAACCGCCCATGCCATATCACGCCAAAAGACGCATTAGATCTCCATTTTGGTTCCGTCCACGAGAGTGATGCATTGAGGGTTAAAGGACAAAAATCGCGAGGATCCTTCACGCGTGGCACCACCCCACCGATGCCAGCAATAGTATTGAAGACAAACGACGCGAGCAGGAGCTGCTGTAGGTCTTTACCAACTTACATTTTAGCCTTTGACACTCCACGAGTTGCCGGCGGTGTCCCCGGCAAGCCTCTTGCCGCTTCTTTAAACCGGCCGTGCCCATGATGCACAGGCAGCCGTGTAATGTGACCACATGCTTATAGCACGCGGCAGATCTCCATCAACATACGTCTTGTTACGCTGTCTAATCATATTGGCTGTGGTAGCTAATGCATCGGGCAATACATTTCGCATCCATTTCGGAACCACGACCAAGACTCGCTAAGTTTCCGTCTTCTGCTTCTTGTCGAGCATTCCATTTGTTGACAGCAAGTACCGGTAAACGGGCAACGCGCACGCAATACTGTATAATTAATCCTGTTTGGGATGTACTATTTTAGCATTTCGTCGCGTCCTATTTCAGCAAAGTAGCATATCAGCTTAGCTTTGGTTCTGGATTTGCAGATTTTTAGCCAGGCATGCCACAATCGACTTAGCAGTATGGCTCGGTAGGCAGGTAGAGAAGAAGAAGATAGAAGAAGAAGTTACTTGTAGGCGTCAAAAGACGAAGTGGGCACTTTATTAGTCTTAGGAAGCCACTAGTAGCTGCACACTAGTCGTTAGTATAGTATAAGCCAGCTATAACGGCTTAAGCAGGACCTCCTAAATCTCATTATTATATCTTAGAAAGATTCTTTTAAGGTAATCATACTGTTTAGAGGCTACTTCAACAACCTCCCTGCCTCTGAATATGTTTTATCAAACTGACAATTATACGTTATAACAGAGGTAACACTTTCTTAAATGAAATTTCCTCAGTCCTTGAAACGCCGCCAAAAAAATCACTTAGGCAAGCCGATCCGACTTTGCCCTGCCGTTTTCTGCTAGGGAAGAAGGACGATAAGCGACACGCCTGGTAGGAACTCAAGGATGGAGCCCAACGTGCCGTCTGAACCTGCCGCTGCTACGAAGCAGACTCCCTCGCGCATGAAGAAGAGAAAGAAGAAAAACACAACAGCAAAGCGACTGCGCGCTCGAAAGATGGCACGAGCGGTTGCTCGAGCTGCTGCCACGCACACGGCGACGGTCGCATCGTGCACTACAACTTCTCAGGCCGTTCCAGGGGCTGAAGCAGTCCCTGAGACTGAGCGACCAGCTTCTAAAGCTGTGCCAGAAGATTTAATCGCTATGTTAGCATCGGCAGAGGCTGTATCGGTGGACACCGAGCCCTTTTCAGCTGCAAAGAGCGCTTCTTTGAGGGAGAAGAAGAAGCGGGCACCACGGACAGCACTGCAGCTTGCGCCAGTTCTCAACGCCACGCTGGAGGAGGAGGATACTTCTCGAGCACAAGTGGCCAACCCTGAAGCATGTGTCACTAAAATGGGGGGAATATAATGATTTTTCCATTTGTTACACTGAGACCACAAAATCGACAAATT
>NW_003303725.1:1089040-1090914 GCF_000142945.1 Phytophthora infestans T30-4 | reverse complement strand
TAGGAATTGGCTGATCTCTCACATGTAAAATGCCATGTCGGGTCGAGTGCCGAACCATTAAGTACATGATACTGCCTACAGCTTGGCGATACGGAATCGGTTTCATCGCATTTTTTTTTGCGCACTGCTAGGCTGGTTGCTTACGAAAGAGTTCGGCATTTCGTTCTGCTGGTGTTACAATAGGGTACGGAATGTAGTCGCTGAAGCGGCCAACGACCTTCGTAGTGTACTTGTGCTGGTTGATAAATATCGTTCGATTTGTACGGTCACGTTGAATGGACCAGCCGAGTACGTACTTCACCACACCTAAATCTGAAATGGAAAATCGCATTTTCAGGGCCGATTTGAGCTCATTGACGAGTGCTGGTGTTGGTGCAATGATCAGTAAGTCATCGACGTACACTGCAATGTAACAGGCGATGTCACCAATCGTGTGTCAAAAGACACATCGAACTTTAATAAGTTTCAGGAATTCAAGTCTCTCTAGGAAGGCAGTCAGGGTTTGGTACCAGACACGGGGCGCTTTCTTCAGCCCGCATAAGCTCTTAAGAGGCTTACACACTAGGTGCTCCTTGCCCGGGATTTTGAAACCTTCCGGTTGAGCCATGTAGACCCCCCCTTCCAAATAGCCATTCCGGAATGCTGTTCTTACATCCATATGGTGAACATCAAAGTCGAGCAACAGTAAGAAGTAGCCTAAGTACCTCCATTCTGATGATAGGAGAGAATATCTCGTTGTAGTCGATGCCATGTTCCTGAAGGAATCCTTTGGTCACAAGACGCGCTTTAAAGCGGTCGATTTCGCCAGTGCCGGTATATTTCACAACAAAGATCCATCGGCTACTTAAAATGTTCCTTCCTTTAGGAGTGGATACGAAAACTCAAGTGTGTTTGTCCATGAGGGACTTGTAATCCGATTTAGCTGCATTAAGCCACTGGTTAGCGCGGGAAGACTTCATTGCTTCCCGATACTAGTGGGCTCCGACCACATTCTGAATAGCTAGTAATGTGTTCAATAAATGCTGACGTTGCTCCTGTTCGTGTATGTCTTCCCCGGAGTTACGGGCTACGTCATTGGATTCCTCAGAGCTATCAATGGCTTCCGCAGAGAGGCGGGTCGCTTAGAAGTCGAATGGTGCGGAGGATCAGAGTCCGTCTCCGTTCGAAAAGAATAATGCATGGCTGTTCGATCAATAGCCTCCCTCAGTGAGGGCAGTACACGTTGGCTCACTGGGCTTGGCGCTGTTGTCATTGCAGGGCCTGAGGTAGATGACGGTGTTGTCACTGGTTCTAACACATGTTCAGGCTCCAGTGCTACGGTTGCAGCGGTAGATTGCTGCCTATTCGTGTGCTGTGTGGGCTCTGTGGTAGACGTTAGGCCAGTAAGAGGGGGGAATTCGTCCTCTTTAAAGACTACATCACGACTGTAGATAATTGCATGAGTTTCGATGCCCATCAGACGGTGGCCTTTCTTATGGCCAGGAGCACCAAGATACATACACAAACGGGCTCTAGCGTCGAGTTTGTCTCAGTATTACTCCATGATATGGACGTATCTGCTACATCTGAATACTTTGATGTACTGCATGGATGGAATACGGTTGTGCCAAAGCTCGTACGGGGTTTGTCAATCCGTCTTGGAGCTAGGAGTCATATTGATGAGAGTGGTCACATGACAGACACACTCGAGCCATAACTGCTTAGGTAGCTTGCCGTCAAGTAAAAGGGATCGGGCACGCTCCATGATAGTAGGCATACGGTGTTCTGCAACTCCATTTGTTGAGTTGTGTATGCATTGGAAAATTGGGCTTGATCTCCATACTTTTTTAAAAATGATGCGGCCAAGCTTCTCGTGCTCTTTAGCGTTGTCTGCT
>NW_003303725.1:1070588-1072029 GCF_000142945.1 Phytophthora infestans T30-4 | reverse complement strand
GAAACAATTTTGATACAGAGGTATGTGCACGAGCATCGTATATCACAGCCTGAGAGGGCTGGTGCGAAGCGTTGTGCGGTACCAGCCGAAAGCGTAGATTTATAGGGTCTGACTGCATCCGGTTTGCGAATGGACCGTTGCTTAAGTTGCCATCTGGCTTCCTTTCGCGCGGACTGGGTTGGATTTTGGGGGGATATGACTTTGGTCGTTAAATTTATCAACAAAAACCAAAGCCGGGGGAGAAAATGGAATTTTTAGAAAAATTTGCAAACCTTCTTTTTAAGCCCCAAACATGGTGTTTTCCACCCTTATCCTAACAATTTGGGAAATGTTATCTAGCACACACTTAGAGTTTTTAGAAAAATTTTTTCGAGATATTCGAGCTTAAAGTTGGCCAATTGATTTCGCACATAACCGGAACTGTAACATTTGGCGTAAACTTCCATCGAAAAAACTGTAAAACTATTAATACCCTTATTCAATTGCTTTTAACAAGGGCTTTTAAATAACACTTGATTTTTTTAAGTGAAAAAAATATTGAGCTCACAACACTCCTAAATGTATCGTCATTTCGAGGGCCCATAAATGGAGATAATATTTTTGTGCGAGCACAACTTCTTCAGATTTAAGCATTCTGTACCTTTTAAGGGTCCAAGAGATAGAGGAGACGCCCCGCTTGGCTTAAATCGCGATTCGTACTTAGGTTCGTAAGTGTCATTTTTTTTTAAAGACTTGTGGAAACAATACTTCCACAAGTCTTAAAAATATCAAAGGGGTTTGAAATGATCATTTTAATTAATTTGAAAGGGAGCTTTTATTTGGGTGAGTTCGCTAATACGTTTGGTTATCATCGTGAATATAGTAAGGTTATCACGAGAGCAAGACCAGTTTTCGTCACGGACAAACTAGTTGCTGCTCAGTGCAATGTTTTGAAGCTCAAGTGCAGCGAATTGTGTCTAGAATCACTCAGCTTGAACGACTCTCAGATCTCAGTTTTGGTCCAGAATTTTTCGACAGGCTGATACACTTGAGTGGTAAGCGTGTTCTGGTGTTCGTTGCGCTAATTACGAGTCATGTAGGTCTCCTTGTCATTAAATACTACTAGTACAAGTATTATTCTATAATATTAATAGTACTTGCAGTGCAGTGTTCGGATGCGTCGGATCTCTCTTTTCGTGGAACTGAACAAGCTGCGCTGGTTACGAGAGCGTGAACAGCATACAGTAAGCAGCCTCTCGTTTTTGCACTCCGACTATCCATTTGCAGTCGGACGCACTGTGGCACGCACGTTGCAGTCGCCTGCACTGGCGACTCGCTAGGTAAGTGAGCAGCCTCGTTTCCACTATTAATACCCAGCGTTGACTTCGGTAGCCGCTTCAAACAGATTTCGTTTGAATTGGATGTCGAGTCGAGATGGAGTCGTTGTGTGGGACCCGCAAAA
>NW_003303725.1:1069409-1070381 GCF_000142945.1 Phytophthora infestans T30-4 | reverse complement strand
GACTGACTGGATTGCAGACACCGATAATTACCGCGGGAGCCGCAGAGTCCGACCTCATCCGCGCTGCTCATCATGAGCCTCATGGTGTTCTTGCTGTTACACTAAAGTGTTGGAAGCAGGCACGCAAATAGTATCATATAGCAGCCGACTGGGTGTTGTGAAAGAATAAAGGCTAGTTCGGCATCGCTGTGGTGGTTGTCCCACGGCTTTCCCGGATAATAATACTGTAGAACCCCGAGAGAAAGTGAGACTTTCGCAACTGAAAACGCGACTCCCAACCGCGGCCCGTCTACCTCGCGGCTCTCGCGGGTCAGCCACTCACACCGTTCATTACCCAAACAGCAGACAAGAGGTGACGGTACTGTAGCAACATGACGAACACGCTGCCCGCGTGCACCGGTGTCTTCATGCGCTCGCACTGCCCGCACCCTCGGCTCTTCGAGGAGGAATACAAGCGGTGAGTGACTACTGCACACGTCTATCAGCTGGGGGCGTTGCGCCGAAATACTTTCAGGGACGCCGTCAGCGCCACCAGCTGATCTTCCGAGGCCGCATGCGCACCGACGTTGGTGCACGTATGCCCATACTGGTTGTCTGTTAGCGGCTGCTTTGGTCCGTTACTCGAGTTTTTTTCGGTGTCTGACCGGATCGTGTCTTCTGCTCTGTTGTGACGTTATTCTCAGGAGCAACCGGAACCGCGGCACAAAGGTGTGAGCAACGCGCGACTGCGGAACAGCTTTAATCTAGTGTTATCTCGCATTGAACTGCTGTGGATTTGGAATTCTCACTTGTTCTCCCTTTGGCTTACATTGAAAATACTCGATTGTCGTCTACTTTTAACTAAAAACTAAAAACGACAAACAGATATTGCGGTGCGTCTCTCTTTGAAACCTCAAGAAGATTTAATCCAGGGTGAATAACGATCGCTCATTCGTTCTTCTTCAGGTGCTTTCCTCACTGCTGCCCGCAGCA
>NW_003303725.1:1061584-1068412 GCF_000142945.1 Phytophthora infestans T30-4 | reverse complement strand
CCGACCCAGTTAGACACGGGGATATCGCTCTTCGACGATTCAAGCAGCAGCAGCAACAGTTCGATACCCATCAGCGCGAGTTGCAGCAGGTTACTGATCTGGCAATTGTCCACTTCTTCGTGTCCCACATCGCGACGAGCAAATTCGGAAATGCGGCTAGCATGGAAGCTGCATTCACGATTGCGATTTCACAACACTGGCAATATGCATCGGGTGAGGCCGCGCATCTTGCAGGGCTGTTGCTGTCCATGGCTAAGAGCGGAGGATCCCAAGACCTGACTGTGTCTCGCTGCACAACCGAGCGCGATCAGTTGCTGCTTGTGTTGGCTGAAGTTTGTGTTTGGGCTTTTTCACCTGATAACATTGAAGTAGTGCAAAATTTGCTGGCTGCATGCCACCCGTTGCTGCTGGAGAACGTCAACTCCAGCGGTTCTGGTGTTGTCGATGAGAGAAAAGAACTCCGTGAAGCGTACTTCGAGTGTGTTGGGCGATGCTGGGGTGCCATGGATCGTTTCCTGCAGACGCCGCGGGCGACTCAGACGACGATCCATAGTGTACGGGCATTGAGCGATGCCGTGCTGGGCGTCGTCTACAGTGACCCAGAACTGGAGTCTCTGCGCGTTGGATTGAGGGCCATGCTTCAGCGACCCACGATAGTGCTCGAAGATAGCAAGGAAAATATTTCTGCAACCTCTGACGCGTATGACTCTGTTATCCCACGTTGCAATCTCGTGGGGTGGCAGAGCTTCGTAGCGCAAGTACGAGAAGGCTATCTGGTGCGTTCTTTAAAGGACCTTATCAAAAGTGCAGGGATTCTCACGTATCTCTGTGCATTAACATTAGAGAGAGCAGTATTTGGGGCGGGGACCCATGCAAGGTGCGAGTCAATGGACAGCAGACTGGTTGCTGCAGCCTGATAGCCTTTCAATGTCATCTTTACGTGGCACAAGCGAGAAGCGATGACAATTATATGCAAGCAGGAGGGCCAACAAACCAGGACGTACCATCAATGTGGACATCATGCCTAGCACTATCACAACTACTGCATCTGAAGCTAGCGGCCGCTGGGGATCCGCTGCACACGCTTTATGTGCGTAGTTGGACGAGTTTTAAGTCATGTCTTACTCCGAGTATAGACCCTAACGCCGTGTCTTGTGTAGGTCCAAGCGGAGCCGTCAGTGCTGTCACGAGACAACGCATGGTTGCGGCTTATTTGTGATAGCCGAGTGCGTGTGGCTCCAATTGCTTTTAACGGCTTGACAAGTTTGATTGGCGGAGTTTCGTCTTGCTTTGGAGGCGACTACGTAGCGTATCGCCTGGAGCGACAGGAACCAACAATCAATTGCATTTGCGTGGAGTTTTACTGGTGGCCAACAGGGATAGCTCAAGGCGGAGTGCAAACTCGACTGACCGCCTTCCGGAGCGTCGTGACACTCAAGTCGGAACCCAACGGTGCGTTCATGGAAGTGCGTGTGAATTTGGAACGCGGTGTCGTGGAGAACCAAACCATCGTCGCGGCAGCGTTTCCTCAGCTGGAGTTGTGGTCTCCAGCCGAGCGGGTGCAGGCGGTTGCAGGCTGGGAGCCCTGGCTCTCGATCGAAGGTGTCTATGTGCAGAAATGA
The DNA here is from genome assembly GCF_000142945.1 of Phytophthora infestans T30-4. Taxonomy (NCBI): domain Eukaryota; phylum Oomycota; class Peronosporomycetes; order Peronosporales; family Peronosporaceae; genus Phytophthora; species Phytophthora infestans. Next base: position 1,066,790 of record NW_003303725.1, on the reverse strand, counting down.
GGAAGTTGAAGTGCAAAACGCGATTATCGAAAAATTCTCGGCAATGTGTTGAATATTGTGCCTACTGTGCTACATGTAATTAACGCGAAGTAAAATTAAAGGGTAGACCGTGGCGATATCGTATGTGCAGAAGTCGCGATCAGCTCGAGGACTCTCGAGATTTAATGCACTACAGAAGAAGAGAGTGCAAATGCAGATAAACCAAAAGTGGAGATGAAAGCGATACAGCAGCTTAGAAATAAAACAGGTTGTGTTGCACGCCTTCAAGAAACGCAACTTTTAGCTGTTTTCTTTTACCTCACCTCTTGAATTAAGTTTCACATGTCAATTTGATTGCTACGACTTGTAATGAAAGTGGGGCCCGCAACACAGCACTCTCGATGCAACTTTTGCAAGAATTCGGTGTTCGCAGTCAACAACGAGTTTACGTGGCCGAAACAACTTGTTTCAATATCATCGTTTCAATTAAAATCGGCTTCGGTTGGCTTCGATTGTGTTCTGCGCAATGCTTTTGTGAATTCGATGCCAATCTGGACCACATCAACCTTTCGATCATAAAGATCACAACCGACTTCTTCTTTATCCTGAGCATGCACTCAGTTTCAACTTGCAACGCATTACCGGTACATGCGTAATATCGAATCCCACAGAGAAGCGCGGACGAAATTGATTCACTGCACTTACTGTAGATGTCAAGTTGAGCCTTAATGATCCAGCGAGGAGTATTTTCATCGCTGGTTTATCTCTTGCCTCCAAAATTTGGCATTTTTTAAACATTTAATGTGCACTCACCATACAGTACCGGTACATGGCTTCTGCTGTATCCTAAATTATTTCTTTACGTGTTAAATTTTGTTTTAGGAAAAATGATGTGTCAAATCCGACCAAATTTATTTACAGGGTATTTTAATTCGAAGTGAAGGTGGCAACTTCGACGTGTCTTTTGCACATCGCACATTTTATTTCGGTTGGAAGAGGGCAGTCTTTATCAGTGAAATAAACCACCCACTTACAAATGCCAGGTTTTAGTCGTGCAGCATAGCACTTTTCTGACCCGGAATATCTGCTCCATTGCCCCATCTAGCAGCGCCGCTACCGTTCATCCAGCGGCCCCGACCGTCGTGTGGCCACCTCCATCGTCGACTCCATCAATTTATTGTCCAACCCCATGAGTGTTCCATCCGGCGCTGCAACTCCAGTGCCGTTCCAGTCCGCGCCTGTGCAGCTGCAGACTCTCGTTGTCCCGCAGCTTGTATCCCCAAGCAACCCGGAGACGCTCGAACAGCTCCTACAGAACTTTGTGCGTGTCTACGAGGAGCGATTGCTTGTGGATATCGCTGCCAATCTGTATCGCGAGTTTGCGCGTGGTGGCGGCATTCAGCACGAAGATATCGGCAAATTGCTGTCCCATTTCCCTCCCAAGGTCGTTGAAGGCGTATTCGCCCGCTATGACCAAGCTGGGCGTGGTGTCGTAGACGCACGCGCCTTCCTAGCACTCGTGCGGTATTTAAACTTCGGCAACGGCTTCTGCGATTCATGTTTTGCTCCTATTGGCGAACACGAGCGCGGCTTCATGTGCTTGGAATGCCGAGCTGGAGGATATATCCTCTGTGCCAGGTGCTACCCAAGAGGAGTGAGTGGCGAGGTACACCCACCCAATCACCGCTTCGTACCGGCCCAGGAGATGCTGGAGATGCTGGCGCCTCCACCCGAAGACAGAGATCAACTGCCTAATGGCGTCGGTGTGTTCCTACGCACCCACATCTCCACATTATTCGCGCAGATGGACACGGATCGAGATGGTCGCAGCACACAAGACGAGTTCCGTGCCTTCCAGAAAGCGCAGGGCTGTGCTGACAGCTACATCGAATTTCTGCTGGGTTTCGGGGGCAGTCTGGACGGTATGATCTCCAAGAAGGAGCTTCTGTATCTCGTCACAGGCCAAAAGATGACAAGACAGTGTGACGAATGCTCTGCGCTCAAGTTTGTCGGTCAGGACCAAATCCTCTCGTGTCTCGAGTGCATCAGCGATTACGACTGCTGCGTCGAGTGCTGGCAGAGTGGACGCTGTCAGCATGAACACGCCAACTTCCGCATGTCTGAGCCGTTCCAACTTCGTTTCGCCGGTCTATGCTATCGCTACTCGCACGACGAGTTGTGGCTTCCCTCTGTAGGCAGCTACGAGCTCTGGGCGCCCTATGAGCCTTTTCTTGGCGAGAAGCTACGGGTGTACGCGAGATTGGGCCCCACCGCAGGCGTACGGCCACTACATGCTGCCCAAGTTTACACAGCCGCAATCGGCTGCTTTCTTCGACCGACACTACGGTGCCGCGACGGCAGCCAACAATGCAACCAGCAACAGCGGACAATCCAACAATGGCGACTTGTTTAACTCCAGCCTTGACATATTCAACGAACAGATTCCTGACTTTACCCAAGACACAACTCAGCCGTTCGACTGGGCAGGCGCTACCGGCGAAGTGCTTTCGTGGTTTTACTAGATGCGAAGCGTGAACACCGCGGACCGAAAGCTCGAATTCCAGACGCTTTCGCCACGGACGTGGACGTATTATCAAGAAGAAACGCGCGGTCCAGAAGAGATGCATACAGTACCATTTATCGGTCAGCCTCAATACAGCTGCTAAGTACTAGTAATACATGGATCTAACGTTAGGTAGTTAGTGGTGTGGCTGGCGTGGTGGCTCCAATATGACCAACCGAAGGGTGTGGGGATCTGTTGCAATTGCAGTTGTCTACGTTTCGGTGACTGCTTTACATTCGTCTTCGACACGCTATATTAATAACTTGTTACGTTGCTCTAATCGAGCATGAAGCTTCAAACCTCGAAGGCGCAAAGCAGGGTTGATAAATGAAAAGGGAAAGGAATTTGTGACAGCTACTACTTCAAGAATCTTCGACAATACGGTAACTCTAAATGGAGCAAGAGGATAGCAGTTCGTAGGATTCGTTGCCAAGTTACCTAGTTCTTAGGTATTAATAATAGGCTCAATCGGTGACGGCATGTATCTTGTGAGTCACACTGTGACAGCGACCAGCAGGTGGTAGCTGGATACACGACGCCGAAATGGCTCAAGACTTGAGTCAAAACAGCTTAGCTGCCCTACTACGGACAAGTTGTTAAACAACGGCAACGGGTACATCCTCGGAGGATTCACTGGAGTGCGCCCGTCGTCTGGCAAACAAATAACGACTTGCATCAGCTGAATCAATCAACAGGTGGGATTTCTACGCAGATTTCTTCATTTAAAATGACTGCCACTGCGCAGCCATGATCGCCACGATGCCGACAGCGTCATTCGGTGACTTACAAGTACATATACACTACATGTATTGCTTTGCAGGCGCCGCCGTTGTGTACATGTATAAGTCATGAGATGCATATGATTCGCAGTGCGACTTTCGCACCACGCGCTGGCGGCAAAACGTGAAATGATTATCCCTTATCAGCCAAATCTTTGGGGATTTGCTACAGTAGCACGAATCGTGCTATTAATACTGTAGCAAATCGTGCCACGATTACGCGGCAGTGGCCTCCTGGTCCTGGCTGTCCTCCAGGCACGAGGACAAGGGCATCTTTTAGTTGGGACTCAATGCAAACAGTTCGTTTAACGGCTGTTAGGATAATGTCAGGGCTAGCGATTGTGTTCCGCGGTCAATAAGTAATTAGAAAACCTACAAGTTGGAATGGATAAGAAGGGGTACCGGTACCATAGTAACAAAACTTAATCGAGATTAAAATGTGCGCCCTGTTGGTCTTGGCAAGAGCCATTCGTGGCGAAGATATCTGACGCTTCTGCTCGCAGTCGCTATCCCGGCTTTAAATGTCAACCAGCGCTTCTTCTCGCCAAGCTACGAAGTCTTCCGCAAAAAGCAAAACAAATGCAACTTCCACCTTCTGCACCACGTAGAAAAGAGGCAAGGTAGTAATATTTAGGCTGTCGTCGCTCAAAAAGGGTTAAAACCAGTCGTCCAAATCGATAAATGGAAATCAAAAATGGTGCTATAATCCTAAAAACAGTTTAAAAAATACCTAAATCACCTCAAATTGGGCGTGCGACACCTATGTCCCGGATTGCTCTCGATACAGTTCGCTATTCGCCCAAAGCGGTCAGTTTCAAAAGTAACTAGCCGCGCTCAGACCACACCCCTGCTGGCGTCTGTAGCGTTGCAAACTCAAAGCCACACTCGACCGACCATCCTGAGGGTTTACGCCAACGTCGTGGCGACGTAGCGCAGTCGACAGCATGCCGAACGTCGAGGACGCGGACGTTCCGCTCCTCCAGAGCAACTCGCGCCGCCAGCGCGCACCACTCGCCAAGAGCGACCGTAAGTGGCAAAGAGGTTTGCCTCTGAATTCAAACAACACCGTGACTGACTCCGTGCCTTTCGCAGTGCCAATCATGACCGACATGGACGAATACATTTGCTATGGCGACCGCGTCGCCTTCCTGTGCGAGGGGCAGCTCCTCGCGCTCACCCACAAATTCAACTTAACATACCAGCAGATGGCGCTTTTGGCCGCCTCCACACTCGCCACAGGCGGACTCATGGGCATCGCCGGCTTCTTTGTGTGGCGTAAGGGACTTTTCCGTAAACGTTACGCAGCGCTCTTCGGTGCCGAGATCTACAACGAGGACGATCTCATCGGCTCCGAGGACCCATCGGTTGTGACGCTAGACAACGTCCCTCTATTAGGCGGAGATAGAGACATTCGCAGCAAAACCCAGTCAACTTTAACCTCCAGTCGCATCACCGCAACTAGCGGCGTGGCAGGAGAGCCCGACGATCCTGTCGGAGGATCCAAAGCTGCCCACGGGTCGGTGGCCTTTCGACTGTTCGAGTTCGACCCAAAGAAGCAACAACTCGTCTTCTCAAGTGTGACGGGGTCACACAGCACCCTGCGCTAGTGGAAGTTATCTTCCGAGAGTATACAAACTCTCAGTGAACGGCAGTTCACAGGTCCCCTCTTTAATTAAAGAGAGCGAAGTGACCTAAATAAGGTAGATTGTAAACTGAGTATATATAGATAGGTTAAGTTTGGGTTTAATACAAACTGTTAGTTACCTATAGAAATGCAATGTCATTTGACCAATGGTTGGCTTTGAACGACCTTGGTACCTTGTACCAAATATCTCGGAGTATGACGTGTCATACTCCTGAAGTGTGAAGTGTCACACTTCATGTA
>NW_003303725.1:1056428-1061021 GCF_000142945.1 Phytophthora infestans T30-4 | reverse complement strand
CATCGGCCACGTTGCCCCCCTGGCCGAGTGCACAAGCGGCGGCGTAGTTACCAACGACTTGGCTGCTACACCCTCTGCCGATGTGCTTGATTGTAGCACAAGAGAAGATCAGATGAGCTGCCAGGGTATGGGCTCCGGCCAAGTGGGTTTCATAAACGTCCCAAAGCCGAGGTCTCGAAGGAGGCAACGATCCAATCCGAAGCAGCTAAGACAGACAAATCTTACCTCAGCTCATACTCGTCTCATCGTGCACAAATACTCTAGGACGCGGTATCTGGCACATCTTGAGAAGCGTCAAGTGCACGTCAGTGTGGGGACGTACAACGTCTGGATGATGCCTCGCAAGGTGAGCGCGTTCACGAGCTGTTCTCCTAAGAAGAACACGCGTGCGCGACTAATTGGCGATCTCTTGCCTCCGTGCGACATCTGGGTCTTGACCGAGTGCTTCGACTATCGCGCTCGCGACATTCTGCTGGACAAGATGACGGAAGCGGGCTACTTTTTCTTCTCGCCGACGGTGGGGCATAAACGCATTAACAAGTCCAACATGCGCAAGTTGCTCAACGGAGGCGTGTTGCTAGCCAGTAAATACCCAATTCTCAGTGTCCGGGTGAAGCTGTTCGAAGGCGCTTGTGCTGGCGCCGACAAGCTGGCTGATAAAGGCGTTCTGTACTGCAAGATCTTGAAGGACGGACTGCTGGTTCACGTGTTCTCGACCCATTTGCAGGCGTGGAACGACCCGCTGTCAAGGACCATGCGGAAGCTGCAGATGGACATGATCGCAAACTTTATGCGAGCGATGGACATTGACGAGGTGAACGACGTCGTGTTGTTCGTGGGCGACTTGAACGTCGACTACCATCTGAACAAGACGAACCAGGAGTATGACGAGATGCTCAACATCTTCGAAGCGAAGGACCCGTCCGCTGTGCATCCACGGAAACTTGGCAACGCGTCCGACTCCGATAAGAAGGAGTCGGCGGCCGAGTTCAAGCACCTGCGCAAGTACAGCTTCGACCCACGTGTCAACGCTCTGGCGGCTGACGGATTGAGCACGGACGGCAGTCTCGAGTTGCTGGACTACATTCTCTACTCCCGCACGCACCGTCAGCCGACGACCGCGTCGAGTTGGGTCCAGCCGCTGACCACGTCGCAGCCGTGGATGTGGCGCAACCAACCGCAGTACAATCTGTCGGACCATTTCCCGGTTGTGAGCGAGTTCACTTTTGATATGTAAGAACAAGATGTGCGCTGATGAAGGACGCGCTCCCACTTGCAGGAATCCTTGGGCGGGATGGTCGTGCCGACGGTCTTCGGAGTGTGATTGTTATTTTGCTTGTTGTGTGTTTTCGCTATTTTATCCCAAGTATTGTGCTTTTCATGTAATTTGCCGTCCGATTTTACTCAAATTCGGACTTGAGGTACTCCGGTTTTTGATTTGTAAAATCACTCTGTTCGCCATTTAAATCTTTGCTGATTAGTGTAAATCGTCAGTTCCGAGTCTGGACCCCACGCGAAGGCCGCTCAAGCTACAAAAGAAGGTGCGCGTGGTCAAGGTCGCGCATGCGGTGAGCTAGAAGCCGCTCAAGCTGGAGAAGGAGTTGGGAGTGGCGCCGGCCGCGTTTGTGATAAACAAGAAGCTGTTCGAGCTGTAGAAGGTCGCGCCTGTGGGGAATCTGAAGCTTGTCGAGTGCAGAAGGAGATGTGCGTGACCACGAACGTGCTATGGGAAGCTTCTCATCCTGTGGAAGGCGGCGATTGCAGGCCAAAGTCGTGTCTGCTGTAAACCTAGAGCTGCTCAAGCTGAAAAAGGAGAGCTGGTGACCAAGGAGCCGCTCCAGTAGCTGCGGAAAGGCCGCGCTGGTGGCCACAGAGTTGCCAAAAGAGGTGGGCGCGGACATGACCACGCCGGAGATGAATAAGGAGCGGCTCAACGTGCAACAAATAATTGGAGATTGCGTGAAGAGTAGAGCTAGTGGCCAAGGCGCCGCTGAAGCACCTGAACGTGGTGCTGTGGTCATGGCCACACAGGTGATCTAGGAGCCGTTTGAGCAGCTAAAGGACGGATGGTCAGGTGGCCAAGGAGGTTCAGAAGAAGGTGGGTGCTACCATGGGCGGGGCCGGGTTATGGCAACGCTGGAGACGAACGAGGAGCGGGATAAGATGCTGAAGCCAGTCGACCGACGACTAGAGCAAGGTTCGAGGACGTAATTCAACGTGGCGATAGGGTTGAACACTAATGCCACGAAGCCTCGTCAAACGTAAGTCATCGTAAAAGCTTCTATTATTGGTTTTGGTATTCATAAGCATTGGTTTAACTTAGTTTCTATTCTACAATGGCAGGCTCATCTGTCCCGCAGCTTCCGTTGCCAAGCTTGTTGACTTGTCGGATTACAGCAAAGAATGGCGAGCCAGACACCAGAGCTCTAAAACGTTTCTCCCAAGGAGTTTGTGTTGACAATAGACGACGGACCGGCAGCGCTCCGCAAGATAATTGAGAAGAAGCTGGAAGAGATGGTTCCTGGGCAATGGCAGCCTGGTTTCGCAGTCTTCCTGAAGCCATCAAATCACGCCAAGCAAAAAGACTACGTCCCACTTGTTGAAAGTAGCGCGTTCAAAGCGCAGTTAGAAGGTGTGTGGCACACAGCTCGGCGTCGAAAAAGTGGTCAAGCCGGGTTTGTACTTGAGCTCTTCGTATACATCCCCAAAGAGTCGCGAACGTCAAGCACTTCGCTCCGTCGAGCTACCGCGTCGCGTATCCAAGAGCAGATTCCCCGTGTTGCCGCTTTCTTACAGGAGTCTGGTATTACTGGTGGACCTGCTACACAAAACTATATGGCCGTTGCGCAGGCTAGACTTCCCGAGGGCAGTGATATTGAAATTCCCCAGAATACGACGTTCCGACAGCTTCTACATATTGATGAGCAAGAACGATCAATGAATGAAGAGATCGCATCGACACAGCTACAGCACGATGCAGCTTATCGCATCATTCGCGTTCAAATCCACGGCGTTCCAGTTCCACTAAAAGTCAACATAGCGGACCTCCGCGATGCCCTTGGTCTACCGCCATATAGTTTGTGCCCTCCTTTTCGAGGACCAATAGAGGTTGACACGCCTGATCCAGCGCAAAATATTGTCGATACAGACCACATGGAGCCGAATGAAATGGAAAGATCACATTAAATACATCTAGTTGACCTGTATTTCAAGTTTTTGTGAATGATAACCACAATGTCTGTAAAGATTTCAACCTACAGAATCTTTTTGTCGTGTGCAGTTGTAGAGCGCAACTTTCATCACCGCAACTGGGTCAGCTTGGAATGCCATATTTGCATTTCGTTGGATCCACCTCTTAAGAAGTGAGCAGGTGACTTCAATTGGGTTTAAGTCTGGGGAATATGGAGGAAGGAACATCAGTATAGCTCCCGTTTCATGGACCAATTCCTGTAGTTCCTCGTACATGTGGATTTTTGCATTATCCACGATGACGATTGACCTCGGTAGTGGCCATCGATTCAGGTAAGGCGCAATTTTGGTCTTGAAAATCTCATGAAATATCGCTCTCGTAAAAGTACCTTCAGTAATCCCCCAACCAAAGAATCCGTTGACATCGACCGCTGCTAGCAACGAAACTTGATTCCCTCGGCTAAACGGTAGTACAGCATGAGCAGGAGTATTCCTGGCGGACCACCCATACTTCCTCAATACAGATCTGTTTGACAAAACAATAGGTTAATAACCGCTTGTAGCATAAGTAAAACAAAATAAACTGATAAAACGAAGTTACTTACCGGCCATCTTTTGACGTTTCATCTACGAAGACAAGTTGATCAGGTCCACTATAAAACGGTAGCAGACGGTTGATATATTCTTGTCGGTCTCTAGGGACACTCTCCTTCGCACGTTTTGTCAGGACCTTGCGCGTTAATCCCAGATCGAACCGTAACGCACGGCAAATTGTTGAATCTGTCAGGCTTATCGAAGCTCCGAATTGAAGTTGTAGCTCCTTTCGAAGCTCTTCAAAGTAGAAACAGGGGTGGGCGTTGACATACTCTCGCACAAATGAGCACACATGATCCGGCCACCTTGACGATCGATTTCTTGTTTTCTCGGCTAATACGTTCCCAGTCCGTTTAAAGTCGTGATACCAACGACTTAAGCTGCGCTCTGAAACACCTAAAACAGAGGCAACTGTAGCAACGTCAATGCTATAGACGTACAGTAGAACTACGCCACGCCACTTCATATCAACGGAATAGATGGCTTTTCGTCGCTAGTCAAAATCTACACTGACTATCGCGTCGGTTTTGACGCAAACTGCTGGATGGCAGAGGATTCACCGCCATAGTGGAGTTGAATTGTTTAAGAGTGAGACTTAAAAGCCGAATCTACTCCGAATTTTCAAAACGAACCCTTCTTTTGTGTCTGAGCTTTTGATTGGTTATATTTACGGAGGCGTGAATCACGCCGTGATATCTATCTGGTTGTCACCTGCTAATTCTTAGTTTGTTATACCTAGCCCTTGCAATTACAGATAGTTGTTTTTATCCGTTTAGCCAAAATATTGCAAAGCACAATAACTGTGCCTTG
>NW_003303725.1:1053578-1056273 GCF_000142945.1 Phytophthora infestans T30-4 | reverse complement strand
GTCCGCAATCAGCAGATCGATCCATCGCTGCCGTCGCACGAGCTCTGGAAGGAACGTCGGGAAAGGAGGCTGCAAAGGGCGTCACCATTGGCCATTTACATCTGCAGATGGACGACGGTACGGCAGCTGCTGCGACGGCTTCGTCTGCACACGCGGGTGCTCTAAATGTAGGAAACATGGACGAGGATGACGTGGTTATCCATGAATACTTGATGCGCCAAGAAGCGCTACTGCTCGAGCGCAAGCAGCAACGCGAGATAGCGTCGTTTGACGCTGCTGTGGCTCACCAAGGATATTGAGGTCGCAAGCGAGCGAATGTGGCCGAAGTGTTCGCGAGTGAAACATCGGCGTTATTCGACGTCGTTTTTGCTCCAAGGAACAAAGTTTCAATTAAGTTGGGCATTTCTGCTGCGGCAGACGTTGCAGAAGCTTCGCCGCTCTTGCGTTTCTTCTTCCTTGTCGAGCTCTCGTGGCCTTTTCCAGCTCTTTGAAGCGCTGCGCCGCGTTGGATAAACGCAGTTCGCTTACGATGTGCGGGACGCTGACTGTTTCTATACGCTACCGAGCTCTTGTCCGTAGCTTCCACTTGCTGAGTACTTGCCGCCTCTCTCGCTACCTCACGTGGCCACGATTGCTCCGTTCTCACCGCCCGCACAGCCTCCCCTTTGCTATCTCGTTCGTCAAGTCTACTCCAAGCGAACAGAGGTTCTCGTACAAGTCGCGATGTCCATTCTTGAGAGCCAGAGGAGCGATTGTCTCCTTCGTGTGGAGCGTTGGCGTGTTCAAGTCCACTAAGTTATCTGCCACTAGAATTATCATCACAACGTCAGCGTATCCTTTCATCACCGCAGCCATAGTGTTCGGTAGACCTTCTCTAAAACACACTAGATCTTTTTTTCTTGGGCTCTTCTCGACAATGAGGCGGAGCACGAGAGCTCCAGGATTGACCATCCACTCGACAACGTCCGCGTCGTGCGCTGAGCCAGCCGCGGCTTGATGCGACAGCGTACAAAGGGCACCTCAGTTGTCTTTCGTTCAAGGTCCAAGAAGCTGAGGATCTTTCCTAAGTTCTGACTTGAGGTAGCTGACATCGTCTTCATTTAGATGTCCAGTACTGGTCTCCAACTGCCGCATCAGATCCGAGAGCCCTCGCGATGGATCAGAATGCGTCACACAACTCTAAGAGCACCTTGACAATGTCGTAACTGAGCTCCAACATATCGGGAGAGAACACGCGTCTTGAATAAATCGGTCCCGCAAGCACTGCCCGATGTATACAATGTATACATCAAACGAGTCTGGTGCAGATGCTGTAAAGTATACTATGTAGGCAGCAGTGTCAGGAGGCTCCACGTGCTCGAAACTTCACGCAAGTTAAGCTTCTTTAAGTCTCCACTCTGATACGTGTGGTCATAGACTCCATGAACTGTAGCAAAGCGCGACGGCGTTAGGAAAACTGCGTCGTAAACCTCCAACATTTTCTCGAAAAACGGGATCCACTCGAGATATTTCCCTGATACGAGAGCATTGTACACATATCCGAACGCTCGACAGATAGTCGCAATCTCCTCCCCCGTACGAAGGGATTCATGCTGGCACTTGATTAAACCTGCCAATAATACGAGCTCGATCGCGTGACATATCGGTCTTAAGGGAGAGCAAAACTGAAGTTCTCGTCGCCATTTCCTCCTTGCGCTCTGACACATTTCATGCGTTCGACGTAGCGACTCAGTCCTCCATCTCCTAGGAGCGCAAGCACCGACTTGATCCAGCACGTACACGCAAATACCAACGGGATTGAAGCTCGACGGGAAGTGAAAAAGTCATCCAGCAGGCCTAGAAGCGATCCCTTCCAAACTTGATCGATTTAATTGTACACCTTCCTCCTTCTCCTTTTCCCTAATCGTGTCGTAAACCAACGGCAGTTGCTGCATCAAGAACGCAGAAACGTTAAGTGGATCTGACAACGTGTACGTTGGCGTGTGTTCTTCTCTGTATCTTACCACCTCAAAATGATCTGGAAGCTGCCCAGCGGCTCGAAAGGCCAGCGTTTGTATTGTAGCACTTTCAGGAATGCGGGAAGAGTAGAAGACGAGAAGCGTGCTGTCGCTGCAGTGCGACATGGCCTGTTTCGCTTGACCTTCGAGATCTTATTTCGCGGCTGTCTTTGCGGGCTTGGTGCACTCGAACGATCGATGTCCAGGTTCTCCGCGGTTCCAGCAGCCTGTTGTCTTCTTTGAGTTCGTTGCAGTACTTGCAGCATTCGACGCCTTTGCACCGTTCGGCTGCGTGGACTGTTTCAGCTTGTTCTGTTTGTTTTGCTGCTTCTTGTTGCTGTTCAGGTTGTTCTGCTGCTGAGGCGGATTTTGCTTGCTCTGGCCAACACGACGCCCATCACCCTTCAGCCGTTGCAAAAGCTTGACCACCCGGTCCAGCTCATGCATGTATTCCTTGCTGGACTCGTCGATCTTGCTGAGTAGCATCGACGTCAGTTCTGGACAAGCGTTCTGGCACACCGTCTCGAGTAGTAGTTGCGTCTGGTCACCTTTCATGAGACGCTCAATGAACTGCAGATATCGTACGTATTGTTGCCAGGTGTTCCCCCCCGGCCTTTTTGGAAAGGGCCGAGTCTCCTTCCGCAATTTCCTATTGGGCTCCAGTGGACAGCCGAAGCCACCTCTTCAAATGGCTGTAA
>NW_003303725.1:1026044-1029913 GCF_000142945.1 Phytophthora infestans T30-4 | reverse complement strand
CACCACTTTCGCTGTTACAGCGATCCACATTTGGATCATGCTCATCGAGCAAGATGTTTCAAAACAACTATGCGTCTATCGAGACGCTTGTGCCTGAACCTTGTTCAGCACAACACGAAGCACCTGCTTCCTTCGGGACCATGTCCCTAACACTACGAGGTCTCTCCACCTCTGCGAGCACCGCTCATACGTACGAGCTGGCTGCTGCAGCCACTGGTCAGAGCCTGAGCTCAACTACTGACCTCATCGCTCCCCACTCTAGTGGGAGGCGCCCAGCGCCTGGCGACGCTGTCGCACGCCATGGTGGCGCTTCGGCACATGATGTGCCCGGTCGTAAGCGTCAACGACGTCAGGGCAATCTTGCCGGAGGATAACCTCAAACTCCCATGAGTTCTGTGAGTGAGGGTAACCCCTCCACTTCACTAAGTACTGGGTACGACCCTGGCGTCTACGCCACGCCACAAGGCGTTCCACGTGAAAGTGGAGCTCACCATGCTCATCGAGCAGAGCAGGAGGAGGCCTTGCCTCAGCTGGGCTCTCGCGGGGAGAGTCAGCACTTGCCGGAACGGCGTCTGCGTCCATACGACGCCGGCGTCCACGACGCGAACGTTCACCGCCCATCGGTCGATCTCGAAGAGATGATCCACCTTGTGGATAGGTTAGAGCCACCACTGCTGACTCACAACCAGGTCTCGGACCTTGAGCGTCCAGCTGCTCGGCTGAACGTTCAGCTTGCCTTGCTCATGCATCTCGAGCACTTCGCTCCGCGACCTGTGGCTCTGCCACATGCTGTTGATCAGCCATCTGTGGATCCACCACTTGCTGTCGTTCAGCCTCCCGTGGCTCTACCACCTGCTGCCCTGCAGCTGTCCGTGGCCCAGCCACCGTTGGAGCCAACGCCTCCGCGCTCACCTGAGCAGGGTCTTGGTATGGCTTAAGCAAGCCGACATAGAAGACCGGATGCGTGCGCATCTTCTTCGGAAGGTTGAGCGTATACGCTAGGCCCTTCCTGGCCACGACCTTGAACGGTCCTATGAACCGAGGTCTTAACTTCGTCTTGAAGACTGCAGACACTGCATGAGTAGGTAGGTTTTTAGCGTTTAATAAAACTTGGTCACCGACCTCAAACCTCTCAACATTGCTTCTGCCCTTGGCATCTGCATGTTCCTTCTGCGTGTCTTGGCTTTCAGCCATAGCGTCGCGTACTTGACGCATTACGCTCAGTCTCAAAGAGACAAAGTCATCGACTTGCTTGCGAACCGCAACAGGGCTGACATCAGCTAGCCGCTCGGCTATCCCTCCCCCACCAAGCCCTGAGCCACTGCGTGGGGGCGTCAGTGGGACGCGAGGGTCAACCAAGCCGTTCACATAGAACGGAGTGTAGACCTGGTCGAGGGCGTCGCACTGGCATTATTTAATGCCGAACTCAACGAGTGGGAGCATCTGGCCTCCAGCGTTTTTGGCGCCTCAGCGCATACGCTTTCGGAGGGTATCCTCCACAACGCGATTCACGCGTTTCGGTTTGACCATCGGTCTGCGGGATGGTCCCCCGTGGACATGTCCCAAACGAGTGCCGAGCACTCAGAAGAGGGACGTCCAGAACTTCGCGGTGAAGCGCGGATCTCGATCCGAGACAATTGCCTCAGGCAAGCCATGTTGGCGAAAGCCTCGGTCTAAAAACAGCAAAGCTGTATCCTTCACCATCAATGGTGTCCGGCACTGCCGCTAAATGAGCCATCTTGCTCAATCGGTCTACAAAGACCACTATACCTGTGTTTCCCGCCTTATCCTTGGGAAGGCCAAACACAAAGTCCATACTCATGGACTGCCAGCATCCCTTGGGGACAGGCAAACTCGCCAATGGCGCTGCCGTGCTCGGCGCGGACTTTGTCCGTTGACACGTCTCACACGTGCGTACATAGGTGCCGACCCACTTATACATCTTGGGCCACCAGTACATCGAGCTCACCGAGCCATAGGTCTTCTCCCGACCTAAGTGCCCGCCCACGGGCGTATCATGAACCTCATAGAGGATTCGATACTTTAGATCCTCATCATGAGGAACGACTACACGAGAGTTATCCTCAGCGTCGGTGCTGTAGTACAGCAGGCCGCCATCGAGTGAGTATCGATGCAGCCTCGCGCGTAAGCGCCCAGACAATTCCTTGTCAGAGTCTTTAAACTCTTCGCTCCCAAGAGCCCGTAGCAGCGCTACGCACATGTCGTCTTGTGCATACGCTCCGCGTATCAAGTCAGGCACTGACGACGTCACTGTCGTGACATGAGCTAACTCGTAGTCCGGCCTGCGCGAGAGCGCATCGGCCACTACATTAAGCCGCCCCGGCTTGTACTTCACCTCGAAGTTATACTCGGCAAAGAAGGAAAGCCATCTTGCCATTCTCTGAGAGAGATGAGGCGACTGTGTCGCAGTGCGTAACGACGCATGATCAGTAAAGATCACAAAAGGCTTAGAGCCTAGCAGGTGTACCCGACGCCCCTGGTAGATTGATGAAAGTTGTCATATCGTTGATTTGAGAAGCAGGCAAGCCCCGAGACGCTTTCCACCTCCCCATGTAGCCTCGCTAACGGGTCCATACGCATAGAGTCCGTAATGCGTCCGTAGAAGGTAGATACGGCCTTAGCCCCGACGCTCCAGAGCCATTTTTTGGCCGACGCCCCTGGTAGATTGATGAAAGTTGTCATATCGTTGTTTTGAGAAGCAGGCAAGCCCCGAGACGCTTTCCACCTCCCCATGTAGCCTCGCTAACGGGTCCATACGCATAGAGTCCGTAATGCGTCCGTAGAAGGTAGATACGGCCTTAGCCCCGACGCTCCAGAGCCATTTTTTGGCCGACGCCCCTGGTAGATTGATAAAAGTTGTCATATCGTTGATTTGAGAAGAAGGCAAGCCCCAAGACGCTTTCCACCTCCCCATGTAGCCTCGCTAACGGGTCCATACGCATAGAGTCCGTAATGCGTCCGTAGAAGGTAGATACGGCCTTAGCCCCGACGCTCCAGAGCCATGTTTTGGCCGACGCCCCTGGTAGATTGATGAAAGTTGTCATATCGTTGATTTGAGAAGCAGGCAAGCCCCGAGACGCTATCCTCCTCCATCTGTAGCCTCGCTAACGGGTCCATACGCAAAGAGTCCGTAATGCGTCCGTAGAAGGTAGATACGGCCTTAGCCCCGACGCTCCAGAGCCATTTTTTGGCCGACGCCCCTGGTAGATTGATGAAAGTTGTCATATCGTTGATTTGAGAAGCAGGCAAGCCCCGAGACGCTTTCCACCTCCCCATGTAGCCTCGCTAACGGGTCCATACGCATAGAGTCCGTAATGCGTCCGTAGAAGGTAGATACGGCCTTAGCCCCGACGCCCCAGAGCCATGTTTTGGCCGACGCCCCTGGTAGATTGATGAAAGTTGTCATATCGTTGATTTGAGAAGCAGGCAAGCCCCGAGACGCTTTCCACCTCCCCATGTAGCCTCGCGAACGGGTCCATACGCATAGAGTCCGTAATGCGTCCGTAGAAGGTAGATACGGCCTTAGCCCCGACGCTCCAGAGCCATTTTTTGGCCGACGCCCCTGGTAGATTGATGAAAGTTGTCATATCGTTGTTTTGAGAAGCAGGCAAGCCCCGAGACGCTTTCCACCTTCCCATGTAGCCTCGCTAACGGGTCCATACGCATAGAGTCCGTAATGCGTCCGTAGGGCTACACTCAGCGCGGTCGTATCCGACATAGTCCTGGTAATGACGAATCCCGTGAACGAGCACTGAAACAGGAGCAAAGCATTGTTGTCCCTGCGCGACTTCAGTAGTGGGATGCCAAAGTCCATAGAGACGATCTGGAACGGTCGTTCGGCTAGTACG
>NW_003303725.1:1021304-1023924 GCF_000142945.1 Phytophthora infestans T30-4 | reverse complement strand
CGGCCCCTGGTAGAATTGATGAATAGTTGTCATATCGTTGAATTGGAGAAAGCAGGCCAAGCTCCGAAGTCGCTTCTCCGCCTCCTCTATGTAGCCTCGCTAACGGGTTCCATTACGCTAAGAGTTCGTAATGCCGTCCGTAGAAGGTAGATTCCGCCCTCAGCCCCGCCGCTCCCAGAGTTTATTTTTTGCGCGACGCCCTCTGGTAGATTGATAAAAGTTGTCATATCGTTGATTTGAGAAGCAGGCAAGCCCCGAGACGCTCTCCCTCCTCCCCCATGTAGCCTCGCTAACGGGTCCATACGCATAGAGTCCGTAATGCGTCCGTAGAAGGTAGATACGGCCTTAGCCCCCGACGCTCCAGAGCCATTTTTTGGCCCGACGCCCCTGGTAGATTGATGAAAGTTGTCATATCGTTGATTTGAGAAGCAGGCAAGCCCCGAGACGCTTTCCACCTCCCCCTGTAGCCTCGCTAACGGGTCCATACGCATAGAGTCCGTAATGCGTCCGTAGAAGGTAGATACGGCCTTAGCCCCGACGCTCCAGAGCCATTTTTTGGCCGACGCCCCTGGTAGATTGATGAAAGTTGTCATATCGTTGTTTTGAGAAGCAGGCAAGCCCCGAGACGCTTTCCACCTCCCCATGTAGCCTCGCTAACGGGTCCATACGCATAGAGTCCGTAATGCGTCCGTAGAAGGTAGATACGGCCTTAGCCCCGACGCCCCAGAGCCATGTTTTGGCCGACGCCCCTGGTAGATTGATGAAAGTTGTCATATCGTTGATTTGAGAAGCAGGCAAGCCCCAAGACGCTTTCCACCCCCCCATGTAGCCTCGCTAACGGGTCCATACGCAAAGAGTCCGTAATGCGTCCGTAGAAGGTAGATATGGATGAATATCATCACTTATCGGACCTCACTAAGGCTTATTATCAGTTTTAATGGCCAATCATATATTTATTTGCTTTGGATAACCAATCATATCCAAATAATGTGTCAGTCTTGGCCAATCAATCTGTCAAGGGTTAGGTTGGTCATCTAAACTCCACATCGGACGTATTAGGTCCGAGGGGCACGGAAAATATGTGTATCCCTTTACAAATATTATGATGTCGGCGTATCACACGCATATTTTCATTTTATCCGACCGGTGCAACCATATCGATACATGTACATGCGACTAAATTAGCGCTTTCTAAAAACGGTTAATCAGCTGCAATTTGTAGCAAGTAGTAAAGTCACCACTGGCAACACCAGCTCTACGGCGAGGGTTGACGGCAAAGTGGCGGATCGGCGTTATTTTATCAAGTAATTATTTTAATACGTACTACGTGTATTAATACATGTAACAGCCTCCGCGTATCAGTACCACCGCTAGTAGATACTACGTATTACGGAGCTGTACTTCAGTGCAGACTTCGTACAGGTACCAGTACATGAACATTTTGTTATTACCACAGTATTATCATGTACACATAAGCACCTCCTGTCGCTCCGCCTTGCCTTATCCTCATCCTATATGCTGCACTTCCGGCTGGAGCAACGCCACGCTGCTCCGCACGCATCCTTCTTGCCTTTAGTAGTCGCATCCTTCTCCACGTCCCGCTCATTGACGTGCCTATGTCCCAACCGTGAGCTTCCACAACGATGCACCAGAGCTCCGTTCACACCGCATCTCTGCCAAGCAACGCGCCGACCACGTCCATCTTATCATCGTCACAGCGCCGCGTCGCTCTTCCAGCTCTTCATCGCCATCCACTCGCTTCCGCCATCGCTGCTGGTCCATCGCCACCCTTCCACTGTCGTCGCCGTCACCACACTTGGTCACCGCCACCCTTGCACCCGTCTCCACGCTCGCTCGCCGCCGCCTTTGCTGCCGCCGCACCCGCCGCCATCCGTCCACACGCAGGACTATAAGTTTTACCTTTGTGACCCACAACATATAAACATTAGATTTTATATATTTGTTTTGAGGGTTTTCATTACTATGTACCATACCTTTGGTACAGGTCCGATAAGGTCATCCGGTCCGATAAATTTTGGTATGGATGAATATCATCACTTATCGGACCTCACTAAGGCTTATTATCAGTTTTAATGGCCAATCATATATTTATTTGCTTTGGATAACCAATCATATCCAAATAATGTGTCAGTCTTGGCCAATCAATCTGTCAAGGGCTAGGTTGGTCATCATCGGACGTATTAGGTCCGAGGGGCACGGAAAATATGTGTATCCCTTTACAAATATTATGATGTCGGCGTATCACACGCATATTTTCATTTTATCCGACCGGTGCAACCATATCGATACATGTACATGCGACTATTAATAAATTAGCGCTTTCTAAAAACGGTTAATCAGCTGCAATTTGTAGCAAGTAGTAAAGTCACCACTGGCAACACCAGCTCTACGGCGAGGGTTGACGGCAAAGTGGCGGATCGGCGTTATTTTATTAAGTAATTATTTTAATACGTACTACGTGTATTAATACATGTAACAGCCTCCGCGTATCAGTACCACCGCTAGTAGATACTACGTATTACGGAGCTGTACTTCAGTGCAGACTTCGTACAGGTACCAGTACATGAACATTTTGTTATTACCACAGTATTATCATGTA
>NW_003303725.1:1018054-1020720 GCF_000142945.1 Phytophthora infestans T30-4 | reverse complement strand
CCAAAATTATTCCCAACTACAAACCGCGTATTTTACTACTAGTATATGTGGATTTATTGAAAATACCAGTTTTAAATAATGTGCATCTCGATGTTACAAGGACGAATGCACAGCTTAAAACCTCGCTTTAATGCAAAGCTGCAGCAGTCTACTAAATGCAGATCTACGGCTTGTTGAGAACAGGTAATCCACTACATTTTGGACCTGTAAAATAAAAATATACCTTAAAAAAAACAAGAAAGAGATAAAATAAAAATGGGCAATTGTCCATACAAACATGTGTCTGGTATTTAACCAAGTCAAGAAATACGCCCAGAAATGTATGAAACTGGGAGGCAACAACGCCAAAACAATTCATTCAATTCGCCAAACTTAAAAAAAAAATTATTGCGGCAAAAGTTTCAAACATTTCCAGCATAAAGAAAAAATCTTCAATACTTTATGACTTTAAGACAAGCCTACACAAGCCTCTGTCTACAGAAAGCAACTATAGTTTTACTGCATTAGTTTCATTTTCAATGGAATCGATAGTTTACAAACCTATTGCTTGCACTTGCGAAGTATAAACAAAATAAAAATCTTCGAAATGAGAAACAACTCCATGAGCCTCTAGGGAGAAAAATAGCCCCAACGATGAGAGCCTGCAAACAAGATGCGTACACTACCGATGACACTGTTAGATGTTTTTATGCTTTGAAAGCTGTAGCCTTTCTTCAAAAATATTTGAAAACTATAAGCTCTCAATAATAATAGTCAGAACAAATTGAAAATGACTGCAGCACCTATATCAACCATTTCATGAAATTGGGAGGCAATTCTATAAGACCTCAGCAGCGAAAAACAAAAAACAAACCACACATTGTAAAGAAATATCCACATATTAAAGAGCAAAACAATGGCAGTTTAAGAAATGAACAAAGCTAAAACGCTTACACAAAATATATAAAGATAAATACGGTGATCAGGTGTATCCTCGAAGGTTTCCTGAGTAGCCAACAACAGAGCGAACAGGTTTTGATCCTTAAAATTAAAGGTTTTCCTGAGGTAGCTTCTACAAATTCGTAAAGCTAAAACGATAACAGCAACAATTCAGCGAACAGGTTTTGATCCTTAAAATTAAAGGTTTCCCTGAAGTAGCTGCTACAAATTCGTATAACTAAAACGATAGCAACAACAATCACTACGGTGAACAGGTTTAATCCTCTAAGGTTTTCCTAAGTAGCCAGAATAACAATGAAAACAAGAAATCAGCACAGTTATTGCCAAAGCAAAACAGCACAAGGCGACAAATCTGACAATGAAAGTCAAAGGAAAAAGATCATCAATATCAAAACAAGATCTACTTCTTGTAAATGCTCATGTACGTACAGGACTGTTATAACAGCCACCTGTGGTAACTATCCGACAGATAGAGCATCATACACATTCCTCGATGTGGGAGGCTGTCGAAGTAAGCATCTCCGATGTGATGATGACTATCTAGTGAAATATAACTGTACTATTTTATATAGAGAAATTGTAATCGAAGGTAACTGCTTTGGGGCAGCCATTGTAATGAGATGCACGGCGATAGTAGGGTCCATCCGGGCCACCTGCGCCGACCGAGACATGATCCTCAAAGCTGGCGTTAAATAACTGAGCCTCGAGCCAATCTGCCTGGTCTCCACAAGTATCCTGAATGACGCCGACTGAGCGAGAATGAAGCGTTGCAATACCCAAAGCTGGCTGTTGAAGCACCGAAATTTGTTGGTGTCGTGGCCTTGACGTGCGTGTCCTTGACGTGCGTGTGGCTGGTGCGGTGACAGTAGAGTGTAAATTGTGATGTGAGACTACGAGATCAGCTCGATGAGCCCCCGAGCTGCTGATTGATCCTATACCGCGCGCCGGACCATAGAATAAGACCTTATGCCGTCCCAGCATCATCTGCGTTTGTCGTCTCTACTAAATTCAAGGCTGTCCGTCATGTGGGCCGATTCTGTTGGTATTGAGCTTCTCTAAGTTAACATACACGCTCCGATAAGATGGCCACTTGTTGTAACTGCTATTAACTTCAATACAAGTGTACTCTCAAAACCTATCACTGTCAAAACTAATTCGTTTTGAACTTTCGAGTCATTTTTCAGTATGCCACCTGGTGCACAAGTGGCCAAATGGCGATTTGGACTCCACCTCCCCAGAAAACTGCCCTGGCGAGTAGAGTCCAAATCCGGTCTCCGTTTGGCTGTAGGGCCTCTAGGAGCTTCAGAAACGCATTAAACACGAATTCGTGTAGCCATTTTGTAAATTGACTGAACATTTTTAACAGGGTTTTCGTAGACCAATCAAAACACGTGTATTATATTATCCAATGACGTTCCCTGATGTCGATCCAGGGAGGCTGTTGAGGTTAGGGCCCGTCACAGGGACCGCCTCTCCATCGTGCTCTCTATAAACTAATAATAAAGAGACACGGTATTTTTGACTCTAATAAATAATGTACTAAAATGTCTGGAACATTTTAGTACTATGAATGGTAGCGGCAATTCTAGACTATGTTTCTGAATGCCGCATACTAATTTCTTGTTAGTAGCCCGCTACTTTCTTAAACATTAATCTCTCTTCTTCTTTTACCGAGTCCACCACATGCTCTTCTTCTTTTACCAAGTCCACCACAAGCGTCTTCTCCT
>NW_003303725.1:1013404-1017866 GCF_000142945.1 Phytophthora infestans T30-4 | reverse complement strand
GCAGACATTATTTATGTTGTCACCCTAAACTAGGCTCGTGTATAATTTATGGTGGCTGCATATTACATACGGTAATTTATGCGTACAGTTTCCTGAAGTTATCTGCAGCAGTCAATCGATCGCCACGAACCAGTCGTTTTGTTGCCGAATCGGCTGATCTCAGCAGACTCATTTTCTTTTCTCTCACTTCCCACGCCGACACTCCCGTTACCATGGTCTTCTCGTCTCGACGCAGTGTGCGCTCCACGTTCACGCCAGCACAAACTGCTGGGTGTTTCGTTCAACCGTGCCGCGACGAGCTTGATGAAGTCATCCTCGAGTACTACCGCTGTCGTTGCGGCACGGTTCGAAAGCAGGCTAGCCGCAATGGCTTTTCCAACCTGGTATCGCACGTTCGAAGCGAGCACCCAACTCATGAGAGCCTCATGCTCGCCGCCGGCTCGGCCGAGACGGAGTCTATCCTCAACTACGTGCGGCGCTCCTCTCTCAATCTATTCAGCTGGATGGAGTGGATCCTAAAGAGCAATCTTCCGCTATCATTCTGTGAGAATGAGGCGGCCAAAAGGTAAGTGATACGCATTTCTAAAGTTGCCAGTGAATTTCTAACTTCTGTTTCTATTTGCTTTCTATAGGTACTCTAACCTTGACTCAAGTTGTGTCGAGACGCTCGTCTCTGGCATGAGTAGTGTGACGCGGGCCGTGGAGCGTGGCATCGCTGAAGAGATGCCTGACCTTTTTGGGCTAATCTTTGATGGGTGGTCTCATGCTTCAGATCATTACATTGCAGTGTACGCTCGCTGCGAGGTGGACGGGGTCGTCAAGACTCCTCTTCTTTGTATGGCTCCACTGCTCAACGAGGAGGAGGAAGACCTCTCCGCCCGCGGCCACATGGAGTTTCTTGCCACTATGCTGCCTCGGGACTACGGCAAGCAGCTGGGCCAGTGCTGTTTCCTAGTGGGAGACAACTGCTCGGTTAACCGGCGGCTCGCAACGCTGATGGGTGTGCCGCTAATCGGCTGTGCCAGCCACCGCCTTAACCGAGCAGTGCAAGCTGACATACAAGACTATGAGGACGAGCTGGATGCTGTCCAGAAGTTAATGATCAAGCTTCGTAACCTGAAGCAAAGTGCCAAAGCTGAGGTAAGTTTGAACTGATAATGATGTAGTTAGAAACGTTTCTAATTGGGTTTCTATTTTGAATGTAGAACTAAAACGCCGCTCCGTCCAGTTATCCGCCAAGATACTCGATGGAGCTCCACTTTCGCTATGGTGATGCGGTACTTCACACTGCTGGAGTTTATCGACAGCAATGACGACGACATCGCAGATTTGCTGCCGTCCCCTTCGTACAACCGCCGTTTGCGTGCTCTGCTAGCAGACTTGAAGAAGGTCGAGTCCGTTGCAAAAGCTTTACAGGGAAGCGAAGTATCACTACTTGATGCTCGAGTGTGGCTGGATGGCTTGATTTCCATCAAACCACACTACGCTCGGTACATTGGTACGTGCAGCATATTTTTTCCTTTTCTAGTATCCATTGCTAATTTGTTTTGTATTCACTATGAACACTAGGCCCACGCGCTGAAATTGTTCACAGCCCTGACTTTGAGTCAGGGTGTGTACGGGTCTTAGGCGGCAATGCAGCCCGCCTCACGCGAGCTGAAAAAACAGTGTTGACTCCGTTCAAGTCGACAGGCCCTCCTGCAGTGAGTGAAGACGAGGACGACGGCGAAAGTTCGTTCGTCCAGCTGCTTCAAAAGAGACGCCGACTTGCCGCGAAGGAGACCAAGTACAAGCTCTTGCACGCAATCCCTGCGACGTCCAACGTGGTGGAGCGCTTTTTTAGCGTTGCTCGTACCACGTTTGGCCAAGAACGCCATGGACTGCAGCCCATTACTTTAGAAATGATTCTCTTCCTGCGCGAAAATGCTGGTTACTGGGACGCACAAACACTTGACACAGCAACTCGAGCGTAGATACCTGTTATTGATTCAATAAACCGTGTTTATTGCAGCAATAACTCAATTATTTATTGGTCTTCTAGCTAAAGCATCATAACGTATTGCCAACATACAAGCTAGCTTCGCGATAATTTATCGTGAAGATGCTACTACGATAAATAACAATATCATTTTCGGACCCCCTGCTTGTTGCACATTGCGCTCGGTTTCCCGTTGACGTTCCAGCAGCTCTTGTCTCCTCCGAGCTTCTTCTCGTCGAGTCTCCTCCAGCACCAACTGCCGTTTCTTCTCCAACGCCAACTGCTGCTGTGTCTGCAGCTCTCGTGAACGTTGCTCCTCTTCCTCATGAGCTCGTCGAACCGCCTCACTAGCAGCTTGTTTACGTTGAATCTCTCGCTTTCGTTGCGCCTCCAACTTCTTCGACGCACGAAGATTCTTTTGGATCCGTTGCGTCACTTCCCGACGTCTTGCATCCATCGCCGTCGCCCGTTCGGCTCTCTGCAGCTCCACCATTTCCTCACGAGCTTTCTCGGCCAAGTCGAGCTCCTTGAGTCTTGTCTGGATCTCCGTCTGCTGAGCTCGAAGTAGAGCTTCGGTCTGAGCTCGGTGCTCTTCCGCCTTTATCTTTCGCTCTTCCTCTCGCTCTCTGGCTTCCAGGCGACGTACTTTATCTTGTCGAGCCTTTTCTTCGGCCAGCGCGCGGTCGCGAGCAGCCAACTGTGTAGCCATCTCCTTGCGTCGCTCTTCTTCGGCATCCAGTTGCGCTTTCTTCTTGATCTCTCGAGCTCGTTTCTCGGCTGCCAACTCCTGCGCGAAGCGTACACGAGAACGCTCCATGGCTTCGTGCTGTCGCTTCTCGCGCTCCATCTTGTCGGCTGCTTCTTGTTGCAGTCGGTTCATCTTCATCTCGAACTCGAGCATTTGTTCCAGCTCGCGTTCTTGTCGTTGTCGGACTTTTTCGAGTCGTTGTCGCTCGATATTCAGCAGGGACGAGGAATTCTTCGTGGCCGACGAGCTCGAGGAGCTTGACGTTAGCCCGTTGGCACTATGAGAACCTCGTTTGGGGCCTGAAATGGCTACAAGACGCGACGGGATGACGCCGCCTCAATCCTCCGCCTCGAGCAGCTTCCACTTTTCAGCTCGTAGAGTCTGCATCTCCTCGTGTCTGCGTAGTGAATACGCTCCGTGGCGCATACGCTGTACGGCAGTCGTGACGTCTGGATCTAAAAGGAATCCAAGTCGCGGATTTTGAGGGTTTCCGGATTCACTCCACAGCGTAAACAAGCTTCTGCTGATCGAGGTGTCAGTATGATACGCTCTGGAGGAGGATTGAGCCCCGACGACCGAGCATTGCTCAGCGTTGCAAACACTTCTTCAATTGCCTGAGCTCCCGGTCCACGTCGCTTTCGGACCTTCGTCTTCTTGGGCTCTTTATCGTCCTGTTTGCGGTCTCCAGTGGTACTTTCTTCAAGATCTAAGTGCATCTTGCTCGTGTTTGTAGTGTCGTGGTTGGCTTTAGAGCGCACCTCCACGGATGCCATCGTAATACTCACGTTGTAATCGTCTTCTGGCAAGAAGTTGATGGCTTAAATAACCTCCTTCAACTGAATAGCTTTTTATAGGCAACGAAAATGGCTGCAGCAACATCTGTAAATGGCTACACATGCATTTAAGTAGGTGAAAAAAATTGCATTTCTTTTTACTCTCTCTTGCTTGCATACTACTCTCTCTTGCTTGCATACATGCCTAGCATACAAAGTGCTGCGAAGTATTAATAGTGACGTTTTAGCAGTATTATTCAGATGATTAGTCACGGATTAGTATCAAGTGGTTTATTTTTTTCAATTGGATGTTTATATGATAGATATCATACACGTTTTATTAATTATTACGGCGGTTTAGCACATACAATGCCTTTATTTTGTATTGCATTATTTATTTATGTATTAGCAAATATGTCTATTCCAGGTTCAAGTAGTATTGTTGGAGAGATTCTTATTTTAACAGGTATTTTTGAAGATAATACTACAACAGCTGTTTTCGCAACAATTGGTATGTTTTTAGGTGGTATTTATTCTTTATTATTTTATAATCGAATTTGTTACGGTAATATTCAAAATATTTATTTAAAAATTTATTATGATTTAACTTATCGTGAATTTTTAATACATTTAATATTAATTGCAAATATCTTTTTATTAGGTTTATATCCTAAAATTTTTGAAAGTTGTTTGCATGAAAGTGTATCTAAAATTTTAATACATATCGATTTTTCTTATATTTATTAAATAAAATATTTTTATTTTATTTAATAAAAGCCCTTTTAGTCTAACCGCTAGGCCTTTGCCTTTTCACGGCAAAGATACTTTTTTTGTTCGGGGGAAGACCTTAACCTTAACCTCACCTTTTTGTATTCAAAAAATCGGAGAAATAATGGTGCCCGCAAAAGCCTCTGTAAGAACGTCATAGGGAAGGGCGCTAAAGCGCCAAAACGCTACGTTAAT
>NW_003303725.1:1008028-1010667 GCF_000142945.1 Phytophthora infestans T30-4 | reverse complement strand
TATAGAAAACTGGGGGCCCAACCACTTAAAGGGAAATCTTTACGTAAAGGATGTCCTTCAAAACCATAATCAGTTAAAATTCTTCTTAAATCTGGATGATTTAAAAAAAAAATACCAAACATATCCCAAACCTCTCTTTCACACCAATTTGCAGCTCTATATATTTTAATAATAGAATTTATAGGTTGTAATTCATTAATTGTAATTTTAATCTTTAAACGACTATTAAAACGTATACTTAATAAATTATAAATAATTTCAAAACGTTTTTCTTTATTAATATAATCAACAGCACAAATTTCAGATAATACTTTAAATTGTGTATTTGTATGATTTTTAAAAAAAAATAAAATAGGAATTAATTTATCTGAAGAAATATTAATACATAATTCATTTTTATATAAAGTATAATTTATTATAGGTAAAATTTGTAATAAATATTGACTAAATTTTTTTAAAATTTTCATAAATTAAAAATAATTATAAATATTAAATTTTTATATATTATTAAAAAAATAAATATTTTTTTTTTTTAAATTATTTAGATATTTACTATAAATAATTACGTAACAAAGTAAAAATATAATAAAAATTTATTTTTATTATATTTTGTAGGATTTAATTTTAATTAAAAAGCAAATAAAATTAAAAAAGCCATCATTAAACAGAATAAAGCAATTGCTTCAGTTAAAGCAAAACCTAAAATAGCAGTTCTCATTAATTCTTGGACCTTTAAGAAATTCAAAAGCATGCCGCCGTCCGAATTCAGATCGTTTGCTCCTGCTGAAGGAGAAG
This sequence comes from Phytophthora infestans T30-4, assembly GCF_000142945.1. NCBI lineage: Eukaryota > Oomycota > Peronosporomycetes > Peronosporales > Peronosporaceae > Phytophthora > Phytophthora infestans. The sequence continues at coordinate 1,009,872 of NW_003303725.1, read as the reverse complement.
AAGCGGGGCGGCCATGAAGCGGTTTCTGTCCATGCCGGCAGTCCAGCAGCCCCAAGGCCCCCCGTTTTGGCCGGAATTCCTTGTTTTTCTGGATCGTGTTTGCCTTTCTGCTGGCCATTGTTCCGGTTTATGTCGTAGCGATGGCTCTGAATGAATCCCGGATCTCGAAGTGTTAGAAAGGAAATATCAAGCTCGATGCAGGCCAGGGCCAAGTTTTTTGTCGGAACCCTGGAGCAGGAGCTCGGTAATACGGTGCTGCTGATGAACAATTTATCGCAGGACTCCGACGTTCAGAAGCTGGGCACGATTGCCCCTGCATTAGGGCGGACGGAATATTTTCAGGCAGTCGACCGAGTGCAGGGCAAAATGCAGCTGCTGCAAAACTCGAACCCTTATATTACGAATGCGGAGGTTTATATTCCGCTGATTGACAAAACGATCCGCGGTACGACCTACGTAAAGCCTCTGCCGGAAGAACAGATTGAAGCGCTGAGGCAGAAGTCGGACAGCTTTCTGTTTACCTTTGAGAATAAACTGCAAATGGGCCTGGTTTATCCGGAATACAGCGCCTCCGGCAAATCCCCGAATTTTGCGATTCTGGTCACTTTGGACCGCTACCGGGTGCAGCAGGCCATGAAACAGGCGGTAAGCGGCAGCGGGGGAGCCGTGCTTACGGGAAACCTGATTCCCTGGACCGTGAAGGAAAGCTCGGAAGCGGGCGGAGCTGAAGTCGGGGATCAGCTGATGGAGAAGATTCGAACGGAGGGAAGGGCGCCTGAGGAGCTTTTGAACCAGGTTATGCCTTTCAAAGTAGACGGGAAGCGCTACTGGGTGAGCTTTGAACGTTCGGACAAGCTGGATGCCCTGCTCCTGCTGTATGCCCCGGAACGCCAGTTTCTGCAGTCCCTGGGATTGTATCAGTTTATCTTTACCGGCTTATCCATCTTCTCTTTACTGATTGTGCTGGCTTTTAGCGTATGGATCTATAACCGTATTCATCAGCCGCTTAACCGGCTTGTCCGTGCTTTCCGGAAGCTGAATATCGAAAATATGCAGCAGGTCGAGCTCAGGCATGGCCACCCGGATGAATTTCATTATTTGTTTGAGCAGTTTAACGAGATGGTCGAGAGAATGCAGCTGCTGATTCATGAGGTTTATAAGCAGAAAATCCACGCCCAGCGTTCGGAGCTGAAGCAGCTTCAGTCGCAGATCAATCCACACTTTTTGTATAACAGCTTTTTTACGCTGCATCAGATGGCGGAAATGTGGGACATCGACAATCTGGTCCTGTTCACCCGCCACTTGGGAGAATACTTCCGGTTTATAACCCGCAGCGCATCGGATGAAGTGCAGCTTCAATCGGAGATTCAGCATGCCCAATCGTATACGTCCATCCAAACGATCCGTTTTCACAGCTGGATTACGGTGGACTGGGCCCCTTTGCCTTCCGGCTGGGAAAAACGTTTGATGCCGCTGCTCACGCTCCAGCCTCTGATTGAAAATGCTTATGAACATGGCCTGAAAAATAAAGAGGGCGGCGGACGGATCGAAATCAGAATGACGGCGGAGGTAGACGGGCTGCGTCTGTCCGTGGAGGATAACGGCGAAGTCATGACGGATAAACAATTATCCGTGCTCAGGGACAAGCTGCTTAAGCCGGAAACCGAAGGGGAAGAAATTACGGGACTGGTCAATGTGCACCGCCGCCTACAGCTGATGTTCGGCGGGCAGTCGGGGCTCCGGCTCATGCGGGGCGGGCTTGGCGGGCTCCGGATCGAATTTATTTTGCCTTTGGAGGAGGAGATAGCCGATGTACCGGCTTCTGATCGTAGATGACGAACCAT
>NW_003303725.1:1005927-1007226 GCF_000142945.1 Phytophthora infestans T30-4 | reverse complement strand
ATTTTTAAAATTAAAAAATTTTATTATAATTATATAACATGTTTATAGGTATAAATCCCTTTTATACTGTAATTGGATCTTTATGATAATATTAATGCATTTTTTTTAAAAAAAAAAACAATCCCTCTTTATTTTTTTTTCATCTATTTTAAATTAACTTGTTATAATTTTTTTTTCATCTATTTTAAATTAACTTGTTATAATTTTTTTTTCATCTATTTTAAATTAACTTGTTATAATTTTTTTTTTTTTTTTTTAAGAAAAATCTTCCGATAATTCCGTAATTAATAAATTAAAATCCCCACTTGATATATAACGTGGATGAAAATGGTCATCATCTATACATAGAGTAAAGATATTAATTCTGTTTTTTAATAATAAAAATATAATTTTTAAATTAATATAAGGTAAAACGTTATGTAAGTATAAGATAAGAATGCTTATGCTTATACTTAAAAATAAAAATAAGAATAAAATTTTTAATTTTTTTTGCATAATCTTATTAAATTTATTTTAAAATTTCTTTTAAAATTTCTATTTAATTTATTAAATTATTATAAATCTAAATTTAAATTCCCTTTTGTTAAAAAGTATTTTAAATAAAATTTTATTTTTATAACTTGAATTTAATTAATTTCAGATATTATAAAATTTTTTTGATTTATAATAATTTAATAAATTAAATAAAACAGGAAAAATGGGACTTGAACCCATAACAATAATTTTGGAGACTATGATTTTACCAATTAAACTATTTTCCTTATATTTTTGAAAATTAATTTAAGAATGTTTAAAGATCTCTTCCAGACACAGGTTCCCCTACGACTACCTTGTTACGACTTCATCAAAGTTACTAATTACTTTTTAGGAATTTTAATTTATTTAATATAAATTATAAATTATTATAATTAAAAAATTACATAATAATATTAAATAATTAAAAATTATTTTAAAAATAATCAACTTCCCTGATGTGACGGGCGGTGTGTACAAAGTCCAGTAACATATTCACCGCAGCATGCTGTTCTGCGATTACTAGCGATTCCAACTTCATAAGGGCGAGTTTCAGCCCTTAATCCGAACTAGGATAATTTTTAAAGATTTGCTCCAACTTTGATCATTATTGCTTCTCATTGTAATTATCATTGTAGCACGTGTGTAGCCCAACTCATAAGGGCCATGAAGACTTGACGTCATCCCCACCTTCCATTAAACCTATCATTAAATTTTTTTGTTAGAGTGCTTTTATTTTTTTTAATAAAATAGCAACTAACAATAGGAGTTGCGCTCGTTAGAGGA
>NW_003303725.1:1002195-1003017 GCF_000142945.1 Phytophthora infestans T30-4 | reverse complement strand
TACATCTTCAGATTATGAGCCTGATAAGTTACCTATTACTCTATCTCATCTTATTACCCATTTTCGGAAGAAAAGGATTTGAACCTTTGATCTTCTGTTCCCAAAACAGATGCATTAGCCAGACTATGCTACCTTCCGTTTTAAAATAATAATAATAATGGTATTTTTATTTAAGAAATAATAATGATGGTAGGATTTGAACCTACAACATTAGGATTATGATTCCCACGCTCTACCATTAAACTACATCATCTTATTAATTATTAAGAAAATAAGTCGAAGTGGGATTTGAACCCACGAGTTAATAAATTAACTGATAGTTTAGCAAACTACTGCCGTAAACCTGACTTGGCTATTCGACCTAAAATATAAAACTTCTTTGATAGGATTTGAACCTACAACCGAATGGTTAACAGCCATTTGCTCTACCATTGAGCTACAAAGAAATAATTATATTTTAATTTTTAAAACGTTTAGTATTTTTAAGCTTAATATTTTACAATACTTATACTTAAAACCTATCAATGTAATCGTCTTTTACAGTTTTTATATGAAAAAATTTTTAAGAATGGTTTCTTACTTAGATGCTTTCAGTAATTATCCAAAATAAATTTAGCTACTCGGCGATGCTTTTCAACAAACCGATACCCCAGGAGATTTACCCTTCTCCGGCCTCTCGGACTAGAGTTAGAATTCTTTCATTTTTCAAAACATCTATAGAAGATAGGGAACCAAACTGTCTCGCGAACGTTCTAAAGCCCAACTTCACGTAGCCAGTTTATTCGGCGAAGCAGCCGAGACGCTGTGGGAACCTTTCTTCAG
>NW_003303725.1:998544-1001596 GCF_000142945.1 Phytophthora infestans T30-4 | reverse complement strand
TTCTGTATTTTTATCGACCTCGATCTAATAAAACGACCTCTATTTATTATAAATTGAGCGTCAGGCTGGTCAAAGGCATTGAAATACTCAATATCTACTAACATCATATCAATATGAACTAGAAACATTTTACTTCTACTTTAAACTAGTACTATTGTCAGTTTCATTCGAATTTGTGAGAATAGCCTGAATCGAATCGTTTAGGCGAATCGATTTCGAATCGATTCGTGCTATTTTTAGCCAGTCAGAAGGCTCCAAACGCCCGCCACTCATACCGGCAATGGCAAGCATACAGCAGGCAGTCAATGGGCGTCACGCGTCCAGAAACACCATCATGCACGCCCTGTACGGCTACTTCTACCTGGGCTTGTCGAAACACCGGCTGGCAACGATCTACCACAAGCACATTAACACCATCTCGAACTGGATTCAACGCTTCGAGGCTGACAACGACTACGAGCGCCGCGCTACAAAGCAGACCGGTCGGCTCACAGCAGAACAGCGGGAGTGGTTGCTAGACTTCTACACGATGCACCCGGTTGCATTTCTCGATGAAGCGAAGGCTGCGTTTGAGCAACAGTTCGCACGCTTCATTTCGATCTCAACGGTGTGGAGGGCCTTACATCAGCATGGGCTCACATGGAAGGTTCTCGAACGACGTGCGATGAACATCAAGATCAACGATATTGTGCGCTTCACGCTGGAGCTGAGCACGATTAAGTGGTGTCAAATGAACATTCAGTTCCTCGACGAAGTCAGCTTTGACAACAGGGGCATGCTGCGTTCGCGAGGCTACTGTTTGAAAGGAAAGAAGCTCGCGTTTCGTGGAGAGTTTAATAGGAAAGCTCGGGTTTCCTTGCTGTGTTTCTTATCTGTGGATGGGCTCGTGGAAACATTTCACACGGATGGAACGTTTGACCGATCTAAGTTTATTGAGTGCTGCCGTGCACATGCGCATTCGGAAAAGACTGTACACCAGTATCCAGGAAGCGGCTCCGTGTGGATTATGGATGGTGCCAAGATCCATTGTCACCCCGACATCGTCTACTATCTGCGGTCACTGGGGATCATTCCCATTTTTCTTCCGGCGTATTGTCCATTTTACAATCCGATCGAGTATCTATTTGGCTTGATCAAGAAAGCATTCAAGCGGCAGTACGTCGAAGGGTCCAAGCAAAGTCAAGCTGTACTCATTGCAAATGTACTTCAGCAGTTCCAAGATTTCGACATGACGAATATTTTTGAGCACTGTGGGTGGAGTCGGACCGGCGAGTTTGACCCGACCTCGGCCCTGGGGGATGAGTACGTGAACATATCGCGAGCTGGGCAATTTGGCGTGGACGAATTGCTGGAGTTCTCCGAGCGCGGAGATCCTGATGATGACAATACGTGCTCAAGTGATGACTTCTAAGTTAGTGTTCTGGGAAATGCGTGCTTATTTGGGGTTTGAGTTTAGTGGTACTTGAAAGCAAGAGTCACTCATGGTCGATGTCCTCCTGATTTGGAATGGCGGCTAACACGGACGAGACCTCCGTACTATCTGGTTGTATAACCACGTCCTCACCCATGGCCTCGATAACATCCAAATGGTTCTCCAGCATTTGGTTCATGGAAACGATGGCAGTCTGCAGCACTTGAACTGTTTGCTCGAAGTGCTGAATCTTTGTCTGCATGCCCTGTACGACTTTCTTTGCCATCTTTACGCTGCGCTGCACACGCTGTAAGTGCTGTTCGCTTGAATTTGACGCAGGCCTGAACTGCGTCACTAGATTTGGTGGCGGGCCCTTGGCAATTTCTCGCTCGTGCTGAGGCCTGGGTTTCTTGAGAACGAGTGCGGCCCACAGGCGCCACGACATATCTTGTGCACTAAACGTAGCACCCCATTTCTCCTTCAGAGTAGTGATCATGCGTTGATGGAGCTCTTCTGTTGCAGCACCCCCACGATCGATAGCAGCCGGACCGATGCACTGATCTTCAAAGTCTGCAAACTGGCCAACGGTGGATATCTCATTACCGTACTTGTAAACAGAGAGAATGGCGGGTTCCTCCTTGTGTTTCCGCAAATATTTACGATCTTTAGCACTTGTCCACGGGTTCAGCACCTTGCCGTTCATCTTCAAAGAAGTGTACTTCTCAAACATCACAATTGCTGGTTCATGCTCATCAACCGTCCAGACTGGAGGTGCCCCAGTCGGAATAGCTAGTGGCTTTAACTCGCGCTGGATGATGCCCCCAAGGCATGTTTTTCGCCTCATCCCATGTGTCACTTTGAAACCGCGTGTGTGCCCATCCGCAATCCCGATGTCAGACGCTGGTTGACAGTGTTCTTCAACCGTACATCGACTGAGAGCTTGATCAACGGATCGTGCGAAGAAAGCGTCTCACGCTGCTGCTCAAGACGCGGGCTTCGCCTCTGGTAGGGTGAGGAACCCATCTCACGCTGATGTTGAAGATGGGGGCTTCGCCTCTGGTACGACGAGGACGCCACCTCTTGCTGTTGTTGAAGACACGGACTACGCCTCTGGTACGGTGAGGGGCGTGGACTCGGACCTAGAGCTACTCGCTCATGACTGGGATTGCTGTCGTCGAGCGATACCCGTCGAGGAGAGCTGCGCCGGACCGGGGTTGTCAGGCTCATTGCCGAATGTATAATCATGTCGACTTCCGTATATAAATGGTAAAATTTCTTTATTTGTATAAACCAATGATTCTCCATACATGTTTTTCGATTTAAATAATAAATTTAATAATATATTATTATTATTTTTTTTTTTTTTTATCATATTTAATTATTTTTTACTTTTTTTTCCTTCTTTTTGTAAAATTTTTTCATTTTTTAATAATAAACCTTTCCCTTTATAAGGTTCAGGCTTTTTATGATTTCTAATATAATGTACAAATTGATTTAGAAAAATATAATCTATACTACTAAAAATTAAGATATTTGTTTGATTAATAATTTCAATGTTTGAGGGAATTGGTATTATAATATTATGACTAAATCCTAATTTCAAAATTAGATTATTATTTTCAATAAAAGCTTTAAAACCTA
>NW_003303725.1:986456-996994 GCF_000142945.1 Phytophthora infestans T30-4 | reverse complement strand
CCAGACATTGACTCAGAAGCCAAGAAAATACGCTCAAGCCAGAGGCGTAACAACCGTATCGCGTCACCAGAAACACTTTTGCAGATACGACGGCGTTTGAGGGCTGCGAAGGCGTACGATACCTGCGAAATCTTGCACGTGATCGGGCTGCTTGTTGCGCACATGTTGTGCCCCCACAAGCAACGGTTTTCGAAGCACTGGGCGATGGCGTGTGACGGAGCTTTACCTGCTGGTACCTTTGGCAAATATATGCCACGCAACCGATGTACAGCTATCCTACGTGATCTACACTTCACAAACAACAATGCACCCCGCACTCGAGACAAACTGTGGAAACTGCGTCCGGTCGTCGATATCCTGCAGCAGCGCTTCCAATCTGGCTGGACATTGCCGGCAGTGTTTTCGTTCGATGAAGGTGTGTTACCAGCAACGTCTCGGCGGAACACTACGCGGATGTTTATGTCAGATAAACCTCATCGGTACGGTACCAAACTTTTTATGGTTTGCGACTCAAAGACAGCTTACTGCCACAGGCGCGTTAGTATCCTTTTTTCAAAGTCGTAACCTCTGACATCTCTAGCAATTCTGAAAAGCTAACGTCGTAACTTACTGGTTTAGGTTTGAGGTCTATGTTGGAGCCCGTGAATCAACAGACGGAGAATCCACCACTATCGACAACAAGACGGGTGCGGCTGCCGTCATTCGCAACATGAAAATTTTACTTGGCGACTGCTCTAGTGGATTTCGAATGGTCGTTGTCGATCGGTATTATTCGTCCGTAGCGCTGGCTTTACAGCTCCTCGGTATGTCTATCTACGTCGTCGGAACTATCATGACGAACCGCATTGGATTTGACCGTCAAGTCGTTGAAGGCCGTCGGACGCGGCCTCGTGGAGTTGAGAGAGGAGCCTTTACGTTCTCGCGCTGCGAGGCAGCACCTACAATGGTTGCGTGCCACTGGTGGGATAGAAAGCCAGTCCATTATTTGGCCACGGGTGCATCGATGGAGGAGGATACGATTCAGCGCAATGTGAAACAAATTGGGGCGATTACTGTGAAGTGTCCCAAGCTAGTGACCGATTATCAGCGGTGGATGGGCGGAGTTGATATTCATGATCAACTCCGCCTGCAGTCGCTCTCAGTTCAAATGGCTTATCGGTTTCGAAAGTACTACAAGTCCTTATTTTTAGGCTTCCTAGATCTGGCGATCGTGAATGCTTTTATCACACACAAGGAGGTATGCCCGGCCGCGAGAATTGCGCCAATGTCTCGTGCTGCGTAAATGGCTGTCCTCCACAACCAGCTCCTGCAGTTAAAACCCGAAGATTTCGACTTGGATCCTATAGCAACTCCACAGTCATCCGCTCCCTCCAGGCGAAAACGTCGTTGCCTCCCACAGCACATCTACAAACAGTACGATGACTGGGTCATTGTGTCCGGCGTTCGAAAGCGTAGACAGCGTGCGTGTAAGGTATGCGCACTTCTTCGCAGTGAAAGAAAAAAATCTTTCCAGACGACATTCTACTGTGAAGACTGCTCCAGCGGCGAGGCCAAATTTTTCCTCTGCCCGAAAGCTCGGCTTGAGTACAATGGAATCGCGAAAACATGCTTCCAGATTTGGCATGAAGACTTTGAGTGTGGAAAATCATTTCCTGAGTCACTTGGGAAACGAGTTGTGTTTCGACGTCCGGCCAAGTTTGGAGCGCGCAAGAAAACACGCCGTGAGTTGTTGCGGGAAGAGGAGGACGATGCTGATGACGAGGGCGAAACTGCGTATGTAGCTAACGTTTGAAAACGCCATAAAACGGGGGTTTGATTGTAGTATCTCGAGTGTCGTTGTTTTATGTAATTGATTTTGTACGTGGGTAGTACATTTCTTGAATCAGGCTTTAGTAGAAGTCGTAAGTTGAGACTTCTCTATGCGTTGGCGTTTAGAAGAGGTCGTAAGTATACGACATGTGAAGACCAAACACTTCAAAACTTTATTCACCATCGCCGATGTATCCTACGGCAAAAGGGGCGCCCCTAAACAATAATGCTGTTATTAGGACGTCGTAAGTTACGACGTAATGTTTGCACGTTCAGAGACTCCATTTGCGGTAACAGAGGGGTTAAACAATATTTGGCTTGAAAAAATGAAAAAGTAAGTTAGGCCCATCTACCGATAAGAGCCATCAAAGCAGCTCCCATCCATAGACAACCATAGAGCGTGAAACGCTGAGAAGGACTTCTTGACAAAATCTTCTCGTTGGTGGTCATGTTGTACGTCAGGAGCTCTACAAGTCCTGTGTACAGTAAAATGCCGCCTGCCACACAGTCGAATACTCCTTGTACCCACAACGCCGTCGTCGACTCACTCGAGTACGAGTTACGAATACCAATACCTATGACTTGTCCAATCGGTGTGGTGATAGCGAACGCAGCGTTTATAAGAAATACTTTCTTGCGATTCGTCATGGATCCAAGAGCCGCACTACTGATCGCAATACCCTCGAAGAATTGATGAAAGCAAAGAGCAGTAAGCAGCGTCTTGAATTCGGTTCCAGAGGTAACACCAAGATCAATCCCGACGATTACGGAGTGAAAGATAACTCCTGCTTCGAAGATAATAGTGGCGATTGTGTTACGGATGTTCGGGTCTTGTGCTTTCGCTGGGTTCGGACTATCACAGGGCTGCAAAGAGTGAAAATTCACACTTCGAGGACTAGCCAGATCCAAGGCGTTTTCGTCGTCATGATCTCGACTATGTTCGTTATTGTGGCCATGACTGTGACTATGAGTGTGGCCATGTAGAGCGGATCCTTTCTCTCCAAAAAACACGACGCTTTCACACTCGATCAAATGTAACAGTACCAATGTGGCAAGTACAATAGCCAAGCCCAGATATCCATAGTCTTCCGCTATTGGCCCGAGCGCTTCGTCACTGAGTTTCTCAATTCCTTCGTTGATCATGTGGATCAATCCTGTTGAGAGCACCACGCCAAAGGAAAACGCTCGAATTGCCTCCATTCCGACCGGATTCGTGCTGTTTTGGAGAATTTTCTGCGAGATAAATGGCACTAACGTCCCAGCTATGGAGACAGCGAGGATGATGAAGATAGCACCGATGCGAAGTCCCTTGTCTTCCATCCTGCCAGAGCAAGTCTTAGGTCTTGTGTTTGAAGGATTTAATCAGTCTGAGTGGACAGAAAAGTGTTGTGCTCTTGACATCAGAGCGATAGGGTTTCCAGTGTGCGAAGTGCGGGGACAATAACTCCAGAGAAGGAGGACTTGATCGCACACTGGCGCTCGCCACGAGCACTCGATAGTAACGTCCCGACTTCATTTGCCGCAAACTTCCGTTTGATTGCAGCGCCAGCAGATTTATGAAACTTCTTCCGTGTGACTTCGACGTTGATCACTGCTCAGAGTGGGTACGCCACTGTTGGTAAGGCCCATTTCTAGTATCTGAAATCGATACTTGTACACAGTACTCTAGGTCAACCGTTTCATTGATTCGCCGTCGGATAAATTGTCATTTATGCTACCACTTGTCCGACGGCGGCTGACATCACAGGCAAAATTCTACTATAAAGCTCAGTGCTCATTGGATATGTATTTACAAGCGTACTACACGTAGTAAAATTTGGGGGTGCCATAAAACCAAAAAGAGCGACAGTGATGTGGCCCGAGCGAGAAATGACTGAAGAAGACATTGCATGTTACGTAAAGACGTTGCAATACATTGTTGAGTTGGTTGGTTAGCGGGGGTCGATTTACATGTAGAACAAAACCCTGCTACGTAGAAAGCGCAAGTTTTTGGCGCGTGAAGATAAGGTTAAAGTATGACTGTTGATTGGGCAGAAATACTTCAGCTTGATCGAAAACATTCAGTGAAGTATTAATACCTTTGTTGTCCGATTTCAGTCAGTCCTCGGTATTTATATCCACTCGATCACAGACCCTCAAACATCCAAGTGACAGTAAAAAAAATAACGTGAATTGTCCGCAGTGCTGCAGCTCCGAGTAGAACGTGGGGCTTTTACATTTACTTTCCCAGGGGTATGAAAATTGAAAATGATTGATATCAGATTCGACCAAAACTAATAATTCAGCTATTATAATACATTGTAACCACTTTTTAAAGGGGCTTTCGTGGTCATAGGGTCAACCGAGGTAGGCTATTTTTCATCTAAAAAACAGCTAATCAGCTCTAAAAGGACAATACAAATAAGTTTTTGCCGCAATTGCAGTAGTACTGCTAAGGGAATATAAAACAATGCCCTAAAAAGTGCACAAAAAGATGGTCTCCGAAACGAAGCAGTGTTAAGCTGCAGAATGGACAATTCGCGTCTGGCGCAGCAGCTAAGTAATGTCGTTTGTCAAATTGTCATACGTGGACCACACAATTGGACCTTGACTCCCGCTCGGACTTCCATGTAGCAATAGCTACAAAAACTACAGTGCCTACGGTAATTAGTCTGTGTGAATAAATAATCACAGTTTAAAATTAGTCTCACCGTTCGAATGTGAGACTAATTACCGTGAGCAAGAAAATGTCGTGTTCAAAATTAGTCTGAGTTCATAATTAGTATCACCTTATTTTGGGCATTCGAATTGGCGCAGTGGAAAAGACTGGCCCGGTTTACACTCCTGGCTAAGTTCGAGTCCCTCCGCAGCAACGGACGGTGCTCGCGTTTTACTGGTGATGCAATAACAGGTCATTTAATAAAAGTGGGTTTCCCACTTACCCTCAACGCGGCACACTACGAAGCAGCGGGTTATGTTTTTTAAGGATATGAATTATACTTTTAATAGAATAATAGCTATGCAGTTTCCTTAAGCTTATTTGAAGAGTATTTGATATTTTATAATTGGAAATGTTATTTTTATGTGACTGCGTCTCTTGGAGGCTAATGTGGTCTATTCTCATTCCCGAAATTCTTCCAACACACCAACGCCTTTTGGAGGCTAATGTGGTATATTCTCATTCCAGAAATTCTTCCAACACACCAACGCCTCTTCTCCCTCTAAGAACTGTCTTTTAATGAGCTCCAACTCAGCTCAACTTTCCCCGTGTGGTGGCTGTGGTGACCTCGTTGGTCATATTCACGTCTGCCCAATCTGCTCTGTTCATATGCACCCATTTAGTGGGAAGCCTGTCGGACAAGAGGGCTTTGGACAGCATGTTCTCTGTCCAGACTGTGATTCAGGCAAACCTCAAGCTATATCAGCTCCTCCTATCATAAAAGCTTTCGCGCTACAGGGAGCAAAAGATTCGATCTCTTCGAAGGATGATGCCAACGATGACGACTCAGAAGAGAGCTCTGAAGACGACATAATCTCTATTTCCAATTTGGTCGTGACTGAGTTGCCAACGTCAACATCATCTCGAGCGTCACAACAGGTTACCACCATCCAGCATCGCCGTCGTGTCATCTCCTGGATGTAAGAATATGAAAAAGCAAAGTCAGGAAAACTTAAGAATCCAGAAAAGCATTTTTTCTGTCCCTGGCTGCTAAAGCAGTACGCCAAGTCAACTCTCAACGGGACAAGAATAATGTGAACTACGCTCGGGAAGCCATGATTCGATGCGGACTCTCGCTGGATGTTGATGGTGTATGGAGAACTGAACAGCTATTCAGCCACCTTCAAGTAATCATCAAGAAGTTCCCAGATCAATTTGCTGGACAAGCGGTTCCATTGGATATGGCAAACAAACACACAAAAAAAAGAATAACCAGACCAGCTTCTCAACAATCGTAAACTAGTGTGACTAATTAGGGTGAGACATTAATTAGTCTAAGTGTGACTAATTCTACCACACCTTAAATAGTCAGAGTGCATAATTAACCACACTCATACTAATTTAGGTGAGCAGAGTCCGCAGCACCTCACATAAATTAGTATGAGTGAGACTAAATACCGTAGCTACTGTACTTAGGTAAATTCTAGTCTGGAATTCAGCTCATAGGGTGGTACAAAGACCCGCAAAGAAAATTAGTATTATATTTAAAAACCGCTCACTCCTAATTAGTCGTGGAACGACGTTTTACCGAGCTCAACTTTTTCATTGACCTCATGCGTTTTTTAATTTACTTTGAAAAAGTTTGGTGTAGAATGCTCCTCTTAAATACCGTAGCGCAAATCATCTCGTCGAGATCTATCAGAATCTACAATCGTTCTCCAATTTGACGCAGAAAACGAAAGCTTTTATTTAAACCTGTAGAGTGATTATTGCTGGTGCACGATTATTTAGGTACAAATATTACCAATCTTACAAATAAAGAGGGATTTTAGAAGGAAAAAGCAGCTACTTAGTATTGGTTTGTTTCGTGATTAATATATTATTGTGCGTTGTATCCGAATTTTTCACGATCGTCTGAGTGACATGAACGGCCAATCCGGCGGCCAATGTCACTGCCTGTCGTACAGTACGAAATAAACCATTTAGTCATTACTCCACTTCCAACCATTCGCCATGACCGCATCGACGCCGCAGCGATCACCGCTCTGGTGCATCTCCTTACTCCGCCCTCAGTAGTGCGCAACTAGCAGCAACAAGGTAGCGCTCCTCCTCAACCAGATTAGTCCGGAGCGCGTGAAGAAATGCCTGCAGTACTACATGGCTTGGGGGCTGTCCACCTGTGCTTCTTCCAGCGGCTTTAGAGGGACAATTCGATGGATCCACGGCTCTATCTGAAGTAGTGCCTGAGCGCGGAGATCTCGTGGATTCAGCTGCACGACTCACAGACCCAGCAGCATCAGCAAGACGACGCGTTCCAGCTGGACGCCGAGCATTTCAGGCAGGACAGTGCGATGACGCAGAAGCGCGGTCAGGACAGCGACATGGCTCAGCAACTCCAGCAGCACTACTCCATGGTCCAGTAGCCTCAATGTATAGACGTGATGACGCAGTAGGACAAGCTGGGCGAGACAAAGATGGACTAATGCCCCTGTCAGGACAAAATGATATTGCAACAGCAGATCCCGTTGTTGCGTCTTTGGTGAAGTGCTTTCTTAGAAATGAGAGATGGGATCCGACAAGGAGTCATCATCTCGGATTAGTGTCAACGCCCGGTGGTTAGGGTGGATCAGGATTGCTCGACGTGGCTCCGTACTGCTCAAAGTGGATTAGGCAGAGGTTAAGTGGATCGAAGGCCGAGACTATCACGCTGAACCACCAGATGAGTTGGGTGATGCGGGGCGAACACGTTTATTAGTAGTCCAAGGAGGAGGAACCCGGATACGTATCCTAAATGGGTCGACGATGGATCTGGGGGATGATAGTGGCTAAGCGAATGAAGACCGGCAAGAGGAACATGGTTGGTGGCAGTACCGTGGAGATTGACCAAAGGGAAACTCGGATCCACTGTCACCCAATTATACCGAGGGACATGGGATATACCATGTGCGGGTGGATCAAGTGCGAATCCTATGGAGGAGGCTGTGGACGCCATCCGGAGGTGGATCTGGTATTAACAACAAAAGGAAAGGCAAGATCCACTGCTATATGTCCCAGATCCCACTTCCCAAGTCTGGATCCAAGGGATTGAGGATCCCACACCGAGTGACCTGGATCCATGGTACGGCGATGGTAGAATCAACGGATCTCGAGCTTTCGTGGAGCGATGGAGACCGAAGACATTCGTAATGTGATGTTGGATGATTGGAGGGCTTAGATCCACGATAAGTCTACACTTGCAGTAAGGTGAATCAAATTGGCTTGGATCCTGGACAGTGTACCCATTATATGACGACCTCACTATGATTATGCCATGGATCCGGTGGATGTGATGCTGATACAGCTGGCGTGATGGGCCAAGGAGAGAAAGGGCATGCAACCGAGCCTAATAGGGGATTTAGCAGGTAAAAGACATACAAGGTAGAAATCCAGGCAGGTATAGGCTTAACAACGAATCAGACTTCAATTTGCACAGTATCACGCAAGTGCTTTCCTGCCCTCTAGAATCGGAACTTCATTGGATGTACGAGCTTGATGAAGGTTAGGAATTGCAAATCTAGTGTTGGTAGTGATAACAGTACAATATATTGGCCAGATCAAACCACCTAATGAGCTTTCCTTTACACGTGCAGATCCGAAAGGATAACCGAAGTTACTACTTGACCGGGTATACCAAAGAGACTCTCAACTCTTATGAATACGCTATAGAAAGCGGCAAGTACGATGCATAGACAAACAAAGGCAAGGGAACACACCCGCAAGGCAACCTCACGGCCAGATCCCAGATCTAGGCCCTGAATCCACCAAGCTCGAATATTTGCTTTGGATTCAGAAACAGCTACGGACGCAGAGTAAAGATCTTACCACTACTGCCCCCCCATCCCCACGTCTCACCAAGACACACAAGCGTCACCACTTGAGCTCCTCGGAAGTTGCTGAGAGAGCAAGATCCTGCCCTACGGACGGGTACACAAGGTGAGGAAAGTTCAGCAGATCACGAATCATCGGGGGACACCCTCCTTTAGTCGGTGGCTGGGCGATGCTGGTAAGTTGGATCCAGCAATCTCGCAGCTTTTGCTAATCCCATTACACCACAATAATGCGTGCCCAGCCTCGGGATTGGAGCGTGAGGCTCAAGAAGATGCTCAAGTGACGATTGAGCCTGGGGAAGAGGCGTCATCGCAGGTCGGATCGGCGAAGACGCTGCTGAATGAAGCAAGCTCCGCGGATCGATGGAGTCCTGAAAGGAACTCTGTCGACGGAATAGAGGTGGATCCGTATCTGGATCCTGAAGAGAAACCTATCTATCCTCCCGAGGTCCCCGCGGGGGCACCTGCGGATCTTGACGCAAGTCAAGATCTGCTAACAAAACAAGGGAATGTGAAGACGAACCGGTATGCATTTGCAGATTCACCGGTCACGCCAACACCGTACCTAGCCCAAGACCGCTAGTCGAAAATGCGAGAAAGAAGACCGATTCGAGTAAGACTACGCGGAAGCAAATGCACGCTCCAGAGTCGGAAAAAAAGACCAAGCTAGACAGACAAGGATCTCGAGTTTGTATATTGCCACCAAGCTTTACGCGACGTTCTGTATCAAGACCATGTCATGCGGATCCTGAATCCACGACAGATCGAAGCTCCAAGGGAGCTGTTGAGAGCACCAACGAAGACGTCGACCAAACTAGTGGTAGTTAAGGCTCTATTACGCCTGCTTACAGATTCGAGCATCGTGGCCGGTGCACTCGATGCGGAGGATATCTTCGAGCGAGACCTGGATATATATATTCGGCGGCGCCGGACCTTTTTGTCAGTGTCGAGTCCATCACCGGGGAAAAGCCACAGACCATGCATTCTGTGTCGTCGCCGATGATCAACCATGCTGCATCCTCCAACTACATATCCGCGGCCGAAGACGGATCAGAACGTCTTCCGAGCCGCAGCGCATGACCTTAGATCCCTCCGGGGCGTCAATGGTGGAAGCGCGAGCAAGGATCCGGGGGCAGCAGACGCCTTTAAATGTGAGGCCACGAAATCCAGGACGTCATACCCGTGATCTGATATTACCCAGCCAGGATCGAGCCACATCCAGGAAGAAACCATCTGGATTATCGTCGAATCGGATTCCAGCTAATCGTCTCACGAATCCGTCCTCGACAGTAGGCCATACTACACCTACCGTGCCTCTGACACTTCGTCAGGCACCTTACAACGACACTTCGAAGCTGCGATGAGTCGTTTCCTGTCCGGACAAGGTATGCGAATGCCCAGGCCACAAACCCAAGTGCCTCACGACCATGTAGCCCGAGACGTCGAAATGGAGTCGGTAGAGGGAGACAACTCTCATGATGAGTTCGATCCAGATGATCTGGATGTCCCATTTCCCTCGCCAGCGGCGGTAGTGTGGTGTAGCGGGATCAGCAAAATCTGCGAGATTGCTGGATCCAGCTTACCAACTGCGCCCAGACACCGACTAACGGAGGGGGCCCCCCGATGATCCGTGTTCTGCTGAACTTTCCTCACCTTGTGTACCCGTCGGTAGGGCGGGATCTTGCTCTCTCGGTAACTTCCGAAGAGTTCAAGTGGTGAAGCTTGAGTGTCTTGGCGAGACGTGGGGATGGGGTGGAGCAGCAGTGGAAAATCTTCACTCTGCGTCCGTGGATGGTTTCGAATCCTAAGCGATTATTCGAGCTTATGGATCCAGGGGCTAGATCGTGGATCTGGCCGTAGGGTTGCCTTGCGGGTGTGTCTCTTGCCTTTGCGTTTTCTTTACGTCGTACTTGCCGCCTCCTGTGATGGGATCTTGAGAGTTGAGACCTTCTAGGGTGTAACCGACCAAGTAGTAAATTCGGTTAATCTGTCGGATCTGCACGTGTATAGGAAAAGCTCACTAGGTTGTAGGATATGGCCAATGTATTATCCAGTTATCACTACCAACACTAGATTCGCAATTTCCAACCTTCTCCGAGCTCGTACGGCCAATGTAGTTCCGGTTTTTGAGGGCAGGAAGGCACTTGCGTGTTACTGTGCAAATAGAAGACTGTATTGATACGTAAGCCTATACCTGCCTGGATTTCTACCTTCTATGTCTTCAC
>NW_003303725.1:983859-985632 GCF_000142945.1 Phytophthora infestans T30-4 | reverse complement strand
TGTATAGTATATCCCATATCCATCTTAGTGAATCCAGGTAAGGGTGGATCAAGGTAAGTCTTGGTGGATCTTGCCTTCCCGTACATCACTCATACCAGGTCCACCGTCATTTCATATGGGGTGCTGCTCGTCATGGCTAATCCACCACAGGCAACTTGCATCCGTGCCAGACAATCCAAATCCTCTCTAATCACCTGAAATTGTCACTGATTCGGGATAGTGACCCCGCGTCAGGTCTATTCTCTTATTTCTGAGAAAGCACTTCACCACAATTGCCTCCTGTACGTGGTCGGCGCTGCACAACAGCGTTCACGACGTGCACTACCAGCATCCACGACCGCCTTCTCCTCTTCGTGACACATGTCTCCCACCAAGCGTACCAGCCATTCGCCGGGCAAGGCTCCATCCACCACTCCTCTGGTCAGCCCCTCTTCAATGTCGATTACTGATCTGCGTACCCTGGCCCAAGCTCTTTCCGATCGGGTGCAGACCTTAACGGCGGAGCTCCAGACGGCCCAAGATGTTGGCGACCATGCTGCGTCTTTGCACGCCACCCAACTCCAAACCTTGCGAGCCCAGGTCCATGACCAGGCTATGGAGATCCAGGGGTAGGAGCACCGTGCGGCCTCTCGTTTGCAGGACCTACGAGTCTTGTTGGCCGATCAAGCGGTCGAGATCCGCGACCTGACCGGACGGCTGGATCGCGCCTCCCGTCAGCGAGATGGTATGCGAGATGACAACGACCACCTCCTTAGGGAAATGACGCTCGCCGGATCTGAGATCCACCAACTCCAATCCCGGATCCACGACATCGAGCGGGATCTGGAGGATTCCCAGACTGCTAGGGCAGCCGCGGACGAGAGCTTGGATCGACTCCGTGACGAGTTGCGCCTGACCCAAGAAGAGGTGGTAACCAACGACTATGCGGGATCCACCCATGGCGGATCCGCATTAGGGTCGGCGCGTGGAGGGTCCCCCGCGCCAAATCCACCTCCCTCGTCGCCGGATGTAGCTCTGGCTCGACTCTTTGAGGAGCTGAAAGATACCAAGGCGTCGCTCGAGAAAGCGTCTGCTGGGCATGATTACGCGCTCGAAGAGTTCGTACGTATAACTCAATTGCGCGACGAGATCCAAGCGAAATTGGTGGACAGCGAACTCCAGCGGGACAAGGCGGCTACCGAGTGGGCGGATGCCAAGCAAACACAAACGGAGCTGGAATCCAAGCTTCGCCGCACGAGTACGCGGATCCAGTTTTGTCCCCCGCTAGTAACCCCATATTCACCTGTTATGTCAATCCAGGTGACAAATTGAAAGATGCTGATGCAGCCGCAGCAAAACTCCGAGTCAACTCGCTGCAGCTCATGTTCAGCAGCAACAGCTAGTTCTGGAGCGCGATCGTGGCTTATCGGAGCGGGATTGGCACACCGACGACTGGCACTGGTGACAGCTGCTGTCTCGGATCCCCTTCCTCCCCTATCTGGGCCCTCCCCTGCTGCCAGCGTTTCTGCTCCTCTACCGTCTGTAAGCGGGGTAGATCCGTCGGCTGCGAAACGACCGCGCAGTGCGTCTCATGCTCCCAGCACTGCCCCCCCCGTCCTCACAAGCACGCCCGAGCCTCCCCAAAATCCAAACCCAAAACGATTTCGGCCTTTAAGGCGGCCTCGCAGGCGGGATCCACATCCACGTCCAAGCCTTCCGGTTAGCTTCCGGGGTGACGTGCGCGGGCGTCTCGGGTTGTTCGTTCGCGCGTTCCGGGATTTCGTGTCCAAACAC
>NW_003303725.1:981176-983759 GCF_000142945.1 Phytophthora infestans T30-4 | reverse complement strand
TCCGGGGGCAGCAGACGCCTTTAAATGTGAGGCCACGAAATCCAGGACGTCATACCCGTGATCTGATATTACCCAGCCAGGATCGAGCCACATCCAGGAAGAAACCATCTGGATTATCGTCGAATCGGATTCCAGCTAATCGTCTCACGAATCCGTCCTCGACAGTAGGCCATACTACACCTACCGTGCCTCTGACACTTCGTCAGGCACCTTACAACGACACTTCGAAGCTGCGATGAGTCGTTTCCTGTCCGAACAAGGTATGCGAATGCCCAGGCCACAAACCCAAGTGCCTCACGACCATGTAGCACGAGACGTCGAAATGGAGTCGGTAGAGGGAGACAACTCTCATGATGAGCTCGATCCAGATGATCTGGATGTCCCATTTCCCTCGCCAGCGGCGGTAGTGTGGTGTAGCGGGATCAGCAACATCTGCGAGATTGCTGGATCCAGCTTACCAACTGCGCCCAGACACCGACTAACGGAGGGGGCCCCCCGATGATCCGTGTTCTGCTGAACTTTCCTCACCTTGTGTACCCGTCGGTAGGGTGGAATCTTGCTCTTCTCGGTAACTTCCGAAGAGTTCAAGTGGTGAAGCTTGAGTGTCTTGGCGAGACGTGGGGATGGGGTGGAGCAGCAGTGGAAAATCTTCACTCTGCGTCCGTGGATGGTTCCGAATCCTAAGCGATTATTCGAGCTTATGGATTCAAGGGGCTAGATCGTGGATCTGGCCGTAGGGTTGCCTTGCGGGTGTGTCCCTTGCCTTTGCGTTTCCTTTACATCGTACTTGCCGCCTCCTGTGATGGGATCTTGAGAGTTGAGACCTTCTAGGGTGTAACCGACCAAGTAGTAAATTCGGTTAATCTGTCGGATCTGCACGTGTATAGGAAAAGCTCACTAGGTTGTAGGTTATGGCCAATGTATTATCCAGTTATCACTACCAACACTAGATTCGCAATTCCCAACCTTCTCCGAGCTCGTACGGCCAATGTAGTTCCGGTTCTTGAGGGCAGGAAGGCACTTGCGTGTTACTGTGCAAATAGAAGACTGTATCGATACCTAAGCCTATACCTGCCTGGATTTCTACATTCTATGTCTTTCACCTGTTAAATCCCTTACCAGGCTCGGCTGCATGTCCCTTCTTTCCTTGACCCATCATCCCAGCTGTATTATCTTCAGATCCACCGGATCCATGGCATAATCACTATGGTCACCCTATTATGGGTACACTCATCCGGATCCAGGTCACTTGGATCCACTTCACTGTAAGTGTACACTCGTCGTGGATCTGAGCTCTCCAATCATCCAACATCATCTTGCAACCGTCTGTGATCTCCACGGTCCCACGAAAGTTCGAGATCCACTACCTCCATCATCCCTGTATCCCGGATCCAGGTCGTCCTATGCGGGATCCTCCCTCCTTGGATTCGAACTCGGGAGTATGGAATCCGGGACACCTCGCGGTGGATCTTGACTTCTTGTTAGCCGTGGTTACTAGATCCACCTTCAGATGGCAATTACCATCTTTCCTTCATTGGATCCACACTCGATCCACCCGTATATAGTATATCCCATATCCATCTAAGTGAGTCCAGGTAAGGGTGGATCCGAGATAGGTCTTGGTGGATCTTGCCTTCCCGTACATCAGTCATACCAGGTCCACCGTCATTTCATACGGGGTGCTGCTCGTCATGGCTAATCCACCACAGGCAACTTGCATCCGTGCCAGACAATCCAAATCCTCTCTAATCACTTGAAATTGTCACTGATTCGGGATAGTGACCCCGCGTCAGGTCTATTCTCTTATTTCTGAAAAAGCACTTCACCACAATCGCCTCCTGTACGTGGTCGGCGCTGCACAACAGCGTTCACGACGTGCACTACCAGCATCCACAACCGCCTTCTCCTCTTCGTGACACATGTCTCCCACCAAGCGTACCAGTCAATCGCCGGGCAAGGCTCCATCCACCACTCCTCCGGTCAGCCCCTCTTCGATGTCGCCCACTGATCTGCGTACCCTGGCCCAAGCTCTTTCCGATCGGGTACAGACCTTGACGGCAGAGCTCCAGACGGCTCAAGATGCCCAAGGCCAAGCTGCGACTGTGCACGCCACCCAACTCCAAACCTTGCGAGCCCAGGTCCATGACCAGGCTATGGAGATCCAGGTGTGGGAACACCGTGCGGCCTCTCGTTCGCAGGACCTACGACTCTTGTTGGCTGATCAAGCGGTCGAGATCCGCGACCTGACCGGACGACTGGATCGCGCCTCCCGTCAGCGAGATGGCATGCGAGATGACAACGACCATCTCCTTAGGGAGATGGCGCTCGCCGGATCTGAGATCCACCAGCTCCAATCCCGGATCCACGACCTCGAGCGGGATCTGGAGGATTCTCAGACCGCTAGGGCAGCCGCGGACGCGAGCTTGGATCGACTCCGTGACGTGTTGCGCCTGACCCAAGAGGAGGTGGTAACCAATCCTCTCTAATCACTTGAAATTGTCACTGATTCGGGATAGTGACCCCGCGTCAGGTCCATTCTCTTATTTCTGAGAAAGCACTTCACCACAATCGCCTGTTGTACAT
>NW_003303725.1:976271-977300 GCF_000142945.1 Phytophthora infestans T30-4 | reverse complement strand
TTTGTAGATCCAGGGTTAAAGAGTCTTCGGATCTGGCAAACTCATCCACTTGGCGCAAACTCGAAATCTTGGCAACTGACACTTCATGTAGATCACGTGTATTATCGACTGGATCTAAGGTCCTGCTACCTGGATCTAGCGATGTCTTGTTCACAAATGCATAAATGCAATACCTAGAACGCTTGGCTCGTACCGGATTCAAACCCGGCGAGCGTCCTAGTTTAATATCTTCTCGGCCACTTCTGGCAACATCCCTCTGTGCTTGGCTGGATCAAACCACTGGCGGATCTGGTTGTAGAATTCCTCCATCGGACACTTGCCGACGTCGTGAATCTCAACACAACCGCGACACACGTAGAAGCAATGATCTTCGGATTGACCTTTCTTGCCACACTTTTCACAGACCAGATGTTTCCAGCATCCAGATTCTGTGTGCTTCCGGGATCCGCACTGCGAACACCTGACTTGTGCTGTCCCGTCCATGAGAAATCTCGGGATCTGTACATCCCACGGTCCCCGGGTACGGTATCCCCCGACCGTGAGTTGTCTTCGGTCTTCGCCGTTCGATCGTTGGATGCAGTGAGACAGACTCGACGGTAATCCTCTGGGTCGGAGTCCGAACTGTCGGATCCTGATTCAGTTCCTGAGACGGGCACCGTGACTTGGTGGACACGTCGAGCTGGAGCCGTAGGCGTCGGAGCCTTTTGACGATACTTGCCGGATCCGACCGCCGCCTTCTTCTGGCGGTGTTTCGCGCGATCCACAGCCCGCAGCACTTCTTCTAGCTCATCTGCGTCTGGGAAGACGTAACAGGGTCAGCCTGTCGGCCAGATTCACATCTCCCAACGTCCCGATGAAATGATCCACATGTTCCCGTAGTACCTTGGATCCCCCATCCTTGATCTTCAACTTGGCCCGCAGACCAGCCACATTTAGTCGATGCAGGTATTTCTGCGGGGATTCATCCGATCTGCGGCGAGAATGGTAGTATTGTCCGTGCCACCGACACTCCCGAATCACAGTACTGGG
>NW_003303725.1:970144-974101 GCF_000142945.1 Phytophthora infestans T30-4 | reverse complement strand
TCCCTGGGGGACCCGTAAAGTCCGTTGCAGCCTTGCGCAGAGCAGCTACGAACTCGCCTTTATCTTGAACGAATCCCTTGGGCAGTGACGATGTCAACTTTGCAACAACATCCCCCGCACTACGTTTCCACAGCGACAGAAGATCAGCAACCAGTATTTATATCCTTAAAAAATCCACGATAGAAATTAACACGTACGTGTCTTCCTTTTCCTTGAACTTAACATCCAACAGCGCGCGAAAGTCGAATCCATTGAAAGTCACCATCATCTTGAGACCTTCGTAGCCGTCCACTGCTTCATCGGCGCCAAATGCATGGTATGTGAACTTTGGGGAAAACCATTCGAGCTTCTGCGCTTCAACTGTATCCAGGTCCCTCTATGCGGGATCCTCACCTCCTGGGATCCGAGCTCGGACATGGGATCCGGGACACCTCGCGGTGGATCTTGACTTCTCGTTAGACGTGGATACTAGATCCACCTTCAGAAGACACCTACCATCATTCCTTCATAGGATCCACACTCGATCCACCCGTATATAGTATATCCCATATCCATCTAAGTGAGTCCAGGTAAGGGTGGATCCGAGATAGGTCTTGGTGGATCTTGCCTTCCCGTACATCACTCATACCAGGTCCACCGTCATTTCATATGGGGTGCTGCTCGTCATGGCTAATCCACCACAGGCAACTTGCATCCGTGCCAGACAATCCAAATCTTCTCTAATCACTTGAAATTGTCACTGATTCGGGATAGTGACCCCGCGTCAGGTCCATTCTCTTATTTCTGAGAAAGCACTTCACCACAGTAGCAACAGCTTGGATGGATCGTCTATGATCCAGAGGGTACGATTCTCAGCCATATTGGATCTGAAGGGGTTCACCGGCAAACATCAAGACGAAGCCCGAGCGCGAACATGAATCAGCAAAGTCAGGTCAGACCTCATGGGATATCAAGCGTCAGATGCAGAAACGTGTCTGACATTTGCGGACTTGATGGTCGGGCTAGCCAGAAACTCGTATCGGCAGCTGGGCACATCCACTAGGAGCAAGTGGCTAGATTTGCTACGTGGTTTCCAAACGAAGTGGTGTGGATTGGGGGTGTCGGTAACCCGGCAGTACTACCACGCTCGCCGCCGATCGGACGAGTCCCCGCTAGAATACCCCATAGGCTCAATGTGACCGGTCTACGGGCCAAGTTGAAGATCAAGGATGACATATCCAAGGTACCACGGGAGTATGTGGATCAATTCATCGAAACCTTGGGAGATGTTGATCCGGCTGGCAGGTTGACCTTGCTACGACTTCCAGTTGCTGACGAGCTCGAAGAAGTGCTGCGGGTGGTGGATCGTGCAAAACATCGCCAGAAGAAGGCGGCTGTCGGATCTGGCAAGTATCGCCAAAAGGCTCGGACACCCATGGCTCCGGCTCGACGCGTCCACCAATTCATGGCGCCCGACTCAGGAGCTGAATCTGGACCGGGCTCCGATCCGAAGGATTACCGCAGAGTTTGTTTTACCGCTCCCAACGATCGTACGGCAAAGACGGGAGACAACGCCCGCACGGTTTATACCTTACCCGGGGATCGTGAGATGTGCAGATCACGAGGACTCTTTGATGAGACAGGACAAATCAGGTGCTCGCAGTGGGGACCCCGGAAATACAAAGAAGCTGGATGCTATAAACATCTGGTTTGTGAAAAATTTGGCAAAAAAAGTAATCCCGGAGATCACTGTTTCTACGTGTGTCGGGGCTGCGGTGAGACCCACCATGCTGGAAAGTGCCCGATGGAAGAGCTCTACAACCAGATCCGCCAATGGTTGGATCCAACCAAACATAGATGGATGTTGCCCGAGGTGGCAGAAAAGATGTTAAACGAGGACGCTCGCCGAGTTAGAATCCGGTACGAACCAAGCGCTCTAGGTATTACATTCATGTATTTGTGAACAAGCCGTCGCAAGATCCAGGTAGCAAGCTCCTAGCTCCAGTCTTAAATACACATGATCTACATGAAGTGTCAGTTGCCAAGGTCTCTAGCTTACGCTAAATGGACGGAATTGTCAGATCCGAAGTCGCTTCTACTTTGGGTCTACAGAGGAGAGAAGTACGCGGTTTTTGGGAGCAACGGCAGCATGGCCAATGGTTTGATCCTACCAAGGGTGAAGTCATCGCAGATCCACCCAAGGTTTGCCAGGTCACTGGATCCCGTGGATCTAAGGGTGTTGGATATAGACAGGGGAATCACGTGGACACTGGAGTTACCGACTCCGGAAAATTGGTTTCGAAAGCCAAAATAGGAGGCAAGATCAACAATGGAAGAGCGATCTTGCTCTTAGATAGTGGTGCAGAGGTGTCTACATTAGATTCTACCTTTGCTCGTAAGGTTGGGTGCCAAATCGATGGGAGTCAGATCCAAGACTGTGTTGGGATTGGAGGAGGTGTATACCGTACGAATGGAAGGGCGTGGATGAAGATCACGCTGGCTGGTTGCTTAGTGTTTTGGTTCGATATTTGGGTCGGAGATCTCGTGGGTCAAGACGCTATTATTGAAATGGATTTTCTGGTACCAGCCGGGGTAAGACTGGATCTGGCGGATGGGACATTGAGTTTCTCAAACGAAATGCGGATCCAGCTCAGTGGGCGACTACCGTTGTACAGGGCGAAGATGAGGGTCATAAGGGATAAGACGACCTGGATTGAGTCTGGGGAAACCTGAAAATTGCCAGAGTGAATGTAATTGGTGGAGCATGAGAAGCTGTTGGTCACTCGAGGCGAGAAGTGGGTGCCTACAGTGACCCAAGGATCTGGTCGATCGCAGCACCTCGAAGTAGCGAATGTCAGTGACAAGAGGATATTACTAGATCACTGATGAGATTGGACGATTGCTGGCAAGGGATGGTATTTTCTAAGCGACCTGGATATTTTTCAGTTGGATCTCGTCGCTATAGAGAATGGCAGAATCTCGCGCATCAAGCGGCTACTAAAACTAGAGGTGGAAGCCCCGGCGGAGCCGACCGGTCCACTGGTGGACCGACCTTCATTTCCAATCCCGCGAAATGTCTTCTGAGAGGTCATCGGACTGGGATCCAAGTGGTGGAGGCTGGATCTGCGACAGCTGGAGGTGCCCAGTGCAGGTCGCCAAGTAGCCAGGGGTCTGTGGATGGTGGATCACAGGTGATCGAAGTCGGCCTATTGGATTCGGCAAGTCCGCCGCTGGATCCAAACGCTCCATTGGACAGACCGCCTGGATCAATGCCGAGCGTGTCGGCACTGGTTAAACTGGAGCCGTCGTACGTAAGCATGCCGGAAAACCACGTCGATCCAGAAGGCACTTTCCCAAATACCAGAATACCCGACGCAATAAAAGCTGATGGATCAATGGAAGAGGAAACATCGCTGAGTCTGGATCCAGTGGTGGATCCGAGAAAGTCAGAGGATGAGCAGGTATGCTACCATGAAGGTGGGGATCTGCATGCCGAAGATCTTGGAGAAGGCATGGCGCGGATCCCAGAGGTGCCACTGACCACGGATGCAGTCACGATTGACGATTTCCAGATGGATCCGGGAGCGAGCGAACTCGCGGAAGTGGACCGACTACGTCAGAAAATCTGGGAAAGCCGTCACCTGCTAATTGGTAAGGGTAATGCATTATCACCAGCCGCACACATAGTCAAATGCGATATCGATGTCGACGACGCAAAGTCGATTGATCAGAGGGTGCGGAAGGTGGCACCCCAATTCCGTGAAAGCTATCGGATCTAGTTAAAGGTTTGTTGCGAGCCAATACCATCAGCTTCTCAACTCCTATGAGAGCAGATGGGTAAATGGAAGAGGAAACATCGCTGAGTCTGGATCCAGTGGTGGATACGAGAAAGACAGAGGATGAGCAGATATGTTACCATGAGGGTGGGGATCTGCATGCCGAGCATCTTGCAGAAGACATGACGCTGATCCCAGAGTG
>NW_003303725.1:966499-968972 GCF_000142945.1 Phytophthora infestans T30-4 | reverse complement strand
TCTCCCACTTGGTCCCGAGGTGGATTTAGTTCCTACTTTAGGTTGCCTCCCAACGTCGTGTCAAGTGGATCCACGGTCTCCAGGGTCGGCGCTTACTGAATCTTGGTCCGGACAGCCGAAGTAGCCATTGCGGCAAAGTCCACCTCTCTTAATTCATAGCCAACTGCGGCGAAGAGTGCATAATCCTCAGCTAACCGACTGTAGTAATTCGAACCGCCCAAAAAAGATTGTATCGCTCGTAGCGACTGCGGGAAAGGTAGATCCGCCAATGAGGACAATCTTTATATTTGCCTCCAATCCCTCCTTAGAACCGTGATGGCCTGGGTAGTCCACCTTGCGCATTCCCCTGTAGCTTTTCGCTACACGGATAGAAAGATTCCATTTTATGGCACGTCTCTTGTAGGGATGTCATTCTTTCACACCGCTGATCTCACGATTCAGCCGGGCTCAAAATGTCGTCGATATAGAATCTGCGCCCCAGCACAGATAGCGTCCCCAATTCGTCTGGTTCGCCTGCTCCGAATGGATCTACTTTCGCATCGCCTTCTCCGGATCCACACCCTTCTGATCCCGGGATTCGAGTAAGCCCGTAGAGGGCGTTGTCGATTAGACGTTGATAGATCTGGGGTGCGTTTTTCAACCCAAACGGCATCCGGTTTCACTCGAACAGTCCAAATGATGTGATGAATGCGGAGATCACGCGAGCTCGATCTTTCATGATCACCACCCAAAATCCACTAGCCATATCTAAGGAGCTGTACCAAAGTACTTTATCCAAATCTTCCAATAGCGCATTGATCAAAGGCATCGGGTATATCATCGGTCTGGTCAGACCATTAACCATCCGATAGCCAACAAACAAATGCCTATCCACCCCGTCCTTCTTAAGAATGATCACCACAGAAGGCGTCCATAGGGAGGTTGAGAAGCTGATGGTCTTGGCTCGCAACAAACCTTTAATTAGATCCGATAGCTTTTCACGGAATTGGGGTGCCACCTTCCGCACCCTCTGATCAATCGGCTTTGCGTCGTCGACATCGATATCGCATTTGACTTCGTGTGCGGCTGGTGATAATGCATTACCCTTACCAATTAGCAGGTGCCGGCTTTCCCAGATTTGCTGCCGTAGTCGGTCCACTTCCGCGGATTCGCTCGCTCCCGGGTAGTCCACAGCCGGTAGGGAGAGGACGCTTGGCATTGGCTTTACTGGATCCAGATCCCACGAGTTGGGATCTAGACGAGGCCGGCCTGGAGATCGTAGACACCGCCGCGTGGATCTGACCGTGAATCCCGACTGAGTCGAGACAGACACCGTCATGGACGTTACAGGAACGGCCGTAGAAGATGTAGTTGAGAATCTTGACTGACTCGAGAAAGACACAGTACCGGCTCAACCTGTAGAGGATGGGGTCGCCTCATATCTAGTCGACGAGCTCGTTTTAGACGGCGTCTTAGCAACGTATTCAATTTTGGACGCGAACCCAGACTTCGACGGCGCAGTCGCCCAGATCCGTCGGCGAGCCCGTCTTGGATGACGTCTTGGCGGTGGATCCAGGCCTGGGCGCAACAGACCCAACTTTAGAGGTCACCACGAAGCCAGAACTGACCTTGGAGGCCACGTTAGCGGTAGAACCAGCTTTGGGCTAGACCTTGGAAGAAGATCTCGAGGAGAATCCGGCAGCTGACCCGGATTTAGCCGAACCCTTGGTGGAATATGCAGTTTTGGGTCCGGGTTTGGACAAACCTGGGTGGCGGAAAACCTTCGATTTGGTATTTGGCTGACCTGATACGTCATCCGTTGCGCCTACCAGATCATTGTGAGTCCCCACACCACCATCGTCGTTGACCTCTCCTACATCACCAGGGAACGAGACTCGAGTCATTTTGCGGGGCCGAGGGGATCCAGCGCCGGAAGTGGTGGATATGCTGCGGGGTCGTTTTACTGTTGAAGAATCCACCCCGTATGGGGATCGCCGTGAGGTTGCAGTATCAGCAACCAGGGGCAATCCAGCTGGAGCTGGGAGAGCTGGGAGTGGATCCGAAATGGCAGCTGCCACCAAAGTCAACCGCCGGAGCGTGATGTCACGCTCGAATCGGCTCTGTTTGCGCTCTAGACCCCGGTGCTTGTGTTGGTTGCGGACGGTAGTGACTGGATCCCACAGCTGAGCCGGAGTCTTTTCGGCGGCTTTTGACTTATTGCCTGAATCAACAAAACAAGTGACTACGAGATCAAAAGGATGCTGATAGCCGATCCACGTACTCAAACTGCGGATCTTCGATTTCAGCACCATTTGCACCCGCGTGGCATCTGCCTACTCGGTGGCTGCCTTGTCACGCTGGAGTTCAGTATCGGTCAACTTGTCTTGCAGCTCGTCGCAGGCTTGCATACGCACGAGTTCTTCAAGCGCGTAATCTCGCCTCACCGACAGCTTCTCCATCGACTCTTGAGCCTCCTTTAGTTATCTGGACAGTT
>NW_003303725.1:915551-964995 GCF_000142945.1 Phytophthora infestans T30-4 | reverse complement strand
ACCCATTTAGGATACGTATCCGGGTTCCTCCTCCTTGGACTACTAATAAGCGTGTTCGCCCCGCATCACCCACCTCATCTGGTGGCTCAGCGTGATAGTCTCGGCCTTCGATCCACTTTACCTCTGCCTCATCCACTTTGAGTAGTACGGATCCACGTCGAGCAATCCAGATCCATCCTAACCACCGGGTGCTGTCACTAATCCGAGATAATGACTCCTTGTCGGATCCCATCTCTCATTTCTGAAAAAGGAATTCACCACAATCGTCGCCTGTACGTGGTCGTCGCCGCCCGACGGCGTTTACGACGTACACTTCCAGCGTCCTCACTTCCCCGACAGCTCCTTCTCTCGCGTGACACATGTCTCCCACTAAGCATGTCGACAAAATGCCTAGCAAAGCCCCATCCGCTGCACCTGCGGCCAGACCTCCTGTGTCGCCTCCGGAATTGCAAACTTTAGCCCAAGTTATCTCAGATCAGATGCATACCTTGAAGAAAAGATCTTACACTACTGCCCCCCCCCATGCCCACGTCTCGCCAAGACACTCAAGCTTCACCACTTGAACCCCTCGGAAGTTGCTGAAAGAGCAAGATCCCGCCCTACCGACGTGTGCAGAAGGGGAGGAAAGCTCAGCAGATCACGGATCATCGGGGGACACCCTCCGTAGTCGGTGTCTAGGCGCTGTTGGTAAGTTGGATCCAGCAACCTCGCAGCTTTAGCTAATCCCGCTACACCACACCTGCAGCTACCATCGTGTCGGAGGTACTTGGAGCGACTGGGTCAGTGGCTACACCAGGCCCCGATGATATATGTCATCTACGTGTAAACCCCATTGTGAAGGCGTCGATTAATGATGCATCAACTAAAGCGCTTAGTGATGAAGTCTTTTGTGAGCGTTCATGTAGTGGTATTGTGGAGGCTATTTGGGAAACGTTCTCTTCTCTTATGAAGAAACGCAATAAATACTGACGCCGTTTGGAGTGTGGGGTCGCGTCAGTCTGCCATCTGGTTCAAATTGATGCCGTTTAAGATGAAAAAAAAAACGAGTGGTGGACTTCACCGAATCTGGACAAGGGCGCAGGCAGTGCCCGTGGATAACTTTGACTCTCATGATATACGTATTTGGTATGGCAATTGCGACGGCCAATGTCCGATACGACTTTTTAAGGCGTGCATTTTATTAGCGGAGACTAATCGGTCTGATGCGTCGTTAGAGTATTCGCTGCGAGAATTTGTAGCGGCCATCAGCGAGGAATGGGGAAACTACATTTCAGGTAGCGTCAGGCATCCGACATATGTGGGCTAATGGTATTGCTCGTAATTGTGAGCGCTTCCCATTGATCGACGTTGTCGCAAAAATCGTAACTACGCTACATCGTCAACTAGCTCATACTATCAGAATCTCGCTTAGAAGAGTACTTATCCAGTGTGACTCAATCAGCTAGCGTTGTCTTGAACTGCGTAAGAGCTTCTATTGCGGACTACCACCAGCCACATCGCCACTTGACGGCTGCTAGATTCTCCCTTGAAGACCATAAACAGCAGCTGACGGCACATTAGGCAATAATTAAGGGAGTTATTCGTGACCTTGTGTCACTGTCGCCTACCGAGATAATCAATCCGCTGCTCCAAATTGAGAGCGTCGAGGACTCCGAACACGCGGAGTGAAAGCTATTATTTCTGATCTGCTGGGTATCACTTGAATCAAGACCTTACAGTTTGTTCTACGTTTCTTGGTGATTTTTCGCTTAGAATATCCCTTCAATGTAAGCAGTCTCCAAATCATCTTGATTGGCATCTCAGATCAAGTTGCTCTCGTCTCTCACTTGAAAGCGGTCCGACCGGTTCGAAGTATCGTTGGATCTTCCATCCACAGTGCTGGAAAACTTTGTCCATGTTAAACGTTTGGAATCTCCGGATTGTCTATACTCCACATGACAGCAGGCCCCACCCGCCCTTATTGAGGTAATGTCGCTGGAATGAGCGCTTCACGTAGCTAAACAAGAATTCTATTGGATTGAAAAAGGGACAATTCGCCGGCAGAAATATCGGCACAACTCCAACACTTCGAAGATAGTGGATTATCTCGACATCCTGTAGATTGGAGCGCCATTTCAAATCTAAACTGAATTGCGGCAAGGGTGTTGACGCACTGGCCCTCTTGGCCAGTGAACGAAGTCTTGACAGCACGCTGTGAGTTCCACGCGATTAAACGTGCCATCCGTGCGAAAGTACTTTAGGATACCCTTCACGCCGATAAACACTAGAACCGACACCTGCGGTTTTCGCTCACAATCTCTTCTAATAGCGACCTTCTATCCCTGTAGTGCGTACCTATCATTATTTGGCTATCAAAGCTGGCCTCATCAAGAAAAACCAAAATGTAGTGGCTTCCCGCGATGTTGCTAGCTTCTTCCGCGAATCGAGACACGTCTCGCTCCTTATTGTGCATTGTGCGACGCTTTAAACCTTTTCGGTAAGTCCGAAATCGTATTTTGCTCTTCAAACAAACGTCTTGGAGATGTCAGCGACATGACACTTTAAAAAGCTACTTACGAAGGAAAATGTTTCGAGCGCATATGCAGCTAGCTCCTAAAACTGCGTTCTCGTGCACATGAGCTCATACATCATCTAGCTCGGAGTGTGAGAATAAAATGCGCTTATTTTTAGTAGATGCTAGATTGCTAAGTCTGATGTATGGCTACTTCTGCCGCCAATTCCAGGA
Source organism: Phytophthora infestans T30-4 (assembly GCF_000142945.1). NCBI lineage: Eukaryota > Oomycota > Peronosporomycetes > Peronosporales > Peronosporaceae > Phytophthora > Phytophthora infestans. The sequence goes on along the minus strand of NW_003303725.1, from coordinate 962,270 downwards.
GCTTCGAAAATACCCAGTGGTATCCCTAAATAAGGTGGCTGTGAAGACAAACTAGATCATCCAGCTTGCGCTTGCATTAGGATAGCGTGGTATGTAGACGAAAGCACTACACCGTTCACTCTAATTAGTCGTGCCATGACTAATAAATGGCGATGAACAGTGAAGTCTAAAAATAGGCATGATTATTTTAGGTGCACGACTATATTAGGGGCATGACTAATTATGGTGAAATCGACTGTCTATTTTAGGGGCGGCTATACAGTCGCCGATGCTGCGCACTCTTTGTAGCCTTTATCATACTCAGCACGATATGCTTCTACAATTTCTCGCACAGGCTTGCGGAGGTGCTTAACCTGCCACGTACCATCAATATCTACGTCTAAGCCGCACAGTATCATCGACTTCTTAGCCCAGTTGATCCCTTCTTGTCCATTTCTGCGCTTACTAGACGGGCGCATTCTGCTGTAGTATCCAGATAAACACGTTTTACCTGGGTTTGCAAGAGACCCCGACGACTTGGCACCCTGCATTCAATCGCCACGCCGAATTGCTTCCATATTTCTTTTCTCACACAACCGCCGCCAGTGCACTTTGACCCTCTGTACAGGAAGCCGGTCGGCTGGCTGGACGAAGTATGTAGAGTTAGGGGGGAAGAAGAGAATGCGAGTCTTGAGCGCCTTTCCAGGTGACACAATGTCGTCACTTGCGTGCCCACTTGAATTGTCCATCCACAGCACACGCCCTTGCCCAAAAGGCCCTGATATGCCCCAGCAGCGAACGCCACTCGTGCATCAGTTTGTTGTCGATAAAGGCGCTGGACGACGAGCAGTATGCAACCCCTCTAGCAGTGTCCGAAAAGCCTTAGATAGGGTAGCTTGACCTGGCATTCTTGAATATTAGCTTTGGAGATAGCAGCTTGGCGTCTCTACCTCCCTTCAATAACACGCACATTTGTAATTCCTTCTCGACCTACTCCCATAAGTTAGGTTTTGTCAGCAGCCTGTAATGGTGCAGTAAAAGCAATGTTTAGTTAGAAAATTGAAATATGTGGTACCTGATAGAATACTACAGTATTTCACGCCGTCGGCACCGCGGAAGTCCAAGTGTCTTACCATCATCTAGATTTAAGACAAAATGTGATTCGTCCATGTTGTACTGCTGGTCAGGGTCAAGCCGGCCGTCATCAAATTCGCGTTTCAGCATGCCAAGGTGTAACGCTATAGACTGTTCAAGTTGTGCCATCGTTTTGTCACTAACCTGCTTCATCCCTTTCAGTTTTTGGTACACGATATTGTGCCGGACGGTGAAATCCTGGAGGCGTGATCAGTGTACGGAACTTCTTTCCACTAAAGCTGTACGCGGAGTTGTATACAGCGTGCTTGCTGACTTCGATCATAGTCATTGCCATGTCCATCAAGAGCCGGGAAGAAAGCCTTAAACCCGCTCGACGCAACCGCTCAAACTCTGCAAGTAACAGCGGATAGAGCCAGGCTTGCGCCCCCGACCGACCAGAGCCTTGTGCGTAAGCTGGTGTCTTCCGCCGCTCGCCGTCCTGGCGTACTTGCGCTAGCCGTCGTCCAGTGCAGCTTGAAAGGCCGAACGCTTCGCCACCAGTCTCGCACCTTGTTAAGGTTGACGCGACGGTCGGCTGCCCGGAAGATGGACGGAAACTGGTAGACCGTAGAAACCCTTCTCTCCATCCTCGACAGCGTTGCCCTCCATCCAAGCTACGGAGCGAGCCCGAATCGCTACCCCGACAACATGCTGCAGTGATCGTGTCTCTGTGTCGTTCATCCTAATTGTGAAAGTGAGCACTCTGAAAAGTTGGGGCTGTCGATGTCCGACGCCAACTTGTCGGGGGATTGGTTGGCGCCGTTGGCTTGGCACGATTAATACTGATGCATGACTATATATGGTAAGTGGGCAATAATTTATCATATCAGTACAATTCATGACTAATTTTGAAGCACGACTAATTAGAGTGAACGGTGTACACTGTACACACAGTGAGGCACTTTCGAATTTGCACAAAAAATATTTCTAATCTGCTTAAAAACATTTCGTTTTTACTACGTATCACCTGCAAAGTGTTATATTTTACGGTGCAAGGTCGTGAAAAAACCTGTAGCAAATTAAGAACTTGTCGTATTTATAAAAAATGAAAAATATAAGAGTACTTCCTTTGGAAGTTGTTTTAATGCAGCACCTAAGTTTTCTGTGGACAATATATTTCATCCTTGAACAATCATTATTGGGCTGTATGTGATGTACTACCTACGTAGAGTGGCACTACCAGGATCAAGTAGGAGCATGAACTGCTGCCAACTTGTGTGCGGTAATTTCGTACTTTACAAGTGTGGACTCTTGTGGTCTGAGCAAAAACTGTGCAAAATATTGTGCATGAGCTCGGAGTGATCTATATCAGAGGTGAGTAATAATTATGCTAATATATTTTTTTTTTTTTTCAAGCTCAGGAGAGATCAATAAAATGATATCTGATCAGTTGTTGCAATAAATACATTAGCCTGAATTTTGATATATACTTAATTCTTGAATGTCACTTGGCATTGCAAAAGTACCGTTATTTTGAATGCTACTAGCATTGGTTGTGATACGTGTAGGGCACTGCGTGAATCCACCGTATGCACCGGTTTATCTCTCTGATGAATACTCTCAGCTGAGTCCTACCTTTCAAACTACTACTACTGTTGTATACGCTTAAATAAGGCATCACCTCCAGTAGTACTACGTAGTACTACAGTAGTAGTACTTGTACGTAGCTCTACAGTATTTCTTCTTTTTGCTTACATACTACCAAGGTTGATGCGAGGAGTATTGTACAGATATATCTCTTTCTTGGTAACGTTTTATAAACAGTTTCTCTCAGTTTATTTTTTCAAATTTGGGGGATCTCTCCTTTACCGGGCTATCTGTTCGACTTGTTTCCCGGACTGCATGAAGCTATAAGACCACTTTTAATACTAAACTATCAGCTCAGACATATATGATCCTCGTTCCCCAACGCCGCAGATCTTTGAGTCATGTTGTCGATGCCACTCGTTGGTCATTTCTCTTCATGCCATCGTAAAATTTAGCGTATTGCTTAAATCTGCGGTACGCTTGACTTGTCAAAATATAGTCCGACGGAAACTGATGCTGGTGCACCATGGTCACCCACTGGGAAAGGGACATTTCAACAGATTCGTCTTTGTGCCTTATGACGTCGAAGAGACGGTGGGGTTGCACTCCTGCCGCATATAACTCTGCGTCAGTTGCGTCCATCTTGATCAAGTTTGCAATTTGTTTCTTCATTTTCCGCTCCCTCAAAGGATGCATGGCTGCGTTGGTAAGCACTGTTAAGTATCCTCGGTCTTCGTGCGCGGGGTTTCCATCATCTTCAGGAGTATCTTGACTTCTTAGGAACCGTTCTGATGAAATGTCATCAGCTGGACGAGGGACATCAGTGGACAGCTGCTTAAGTTTACTCGAGGCGTCCACCACTCCATCGGTTGTAGCGAGGAGGGCTACCGCGCAACCCACAATCAAATAGCCAAGGCGCATACTGGGTTAATGAAATGGAGAGAACTGTCTACTGCGGAGTAAATGGATTTGTGAGTTTGACCGCGCAAGGCTACTTCTGCCCGGGGAAATCAAATCTGTATACATGGCCTCACGTGACTCTGTGTCGACTACAATGTACTGTACATGACCATCAAAATTTGATTCAAATTGGCACACGAACCTTTTGTACCACAAACTGAAACCAGGTGGTAAGAGAGAAGGAAACAGCCACTTTTCCAAAACCGTACAATTTAAAATGCTTGCAAAAACTTCGTTAGGGATCGGAGAACGGTACCCCAGATTTTCTGTTTTTGCACAATTCGCCCAACTTTTGTCGATGTTCGTGCACCAACGAAAAGCGAGGGTTCCGAAATCCCAGTGACGGACTTTCATTTACTGTACATGTACAAGTATATCCCATGATGGAGGGAATAATCTACATGTTTGATGCGGAAAAGACACAGTCTCCTGTACCGTACCGGTATACGTACCGGCTTTTGCTTCTACGAAGTTCTACACCCAGCATCATGAGAAAATAATTGCCGCACATACAGTTTTCCCACACTGATCGCGCTCCGTATTTCCCCAAACGACAAGTTACAGAAAGATAGAACACCCATGGAAACTAATAAATCTGCTACTTCATTGAATTCTTTATAAAAAGAAACTTTTGCAATACGGTAAGCGTATCTAGCCTCATACACATAGAATAGTTTTTTTTTTCAAAAACTAAAACAAATTGTTACTGCAACACCTGAACCAGAAAGATCAATCGAATTCATCAGGCCCATCGTTCAAAACGGAAAGACAATCGCCGCAACGAAGTCTACACCTATGACCGCCATTGAATGGGTCCGTTCTATTTGTATTGGAGTGTTTCGACCTATTTTAGTGCTGTTAAACCGGGGACATTTCGATAAATACGATGGATACATAAATGTTATACGGTGTAGCTCAGGACGATAAGCACAATGACGGCGCTGACTTGTACGAGTCTCGGCAGGCCTATAAAAGCACGGCTATCAACTCGCATTGGCGTGTCTGTTAGGCTTTAGTCCGCAGCAGTAGCGCAGCGATGCAGCTGAGTCACTCGCGGCCGAACCCATTTCAGCCTGAAATTCAGATGCCCCTACGATCACCGACAAACAAATAAGAGCAAGCAAATTTAAACCCCTAACCCTTTTTTAAATCTTAGCCTTTCAATCCATAATAGCTAAATCCGAGTGCTAAATCAGAGTCTCACAATAATAGACTTCGACCCAATAAAAAATATTAGTGATTGCCGCTTCAAGTTTAAAACAAAAGTCCGGTGTCGAAGGAAACGAGATACCGGTTTTACCGCACAAAGCTAACTTACTACTCTTTTTGGTAAACAGGTTGGCAGATCTCCAACCTAATTGTAGTGGCGTGACATCTGCAGCCGTTCTCGCAGACTCTCCAGTTGTTCACTTGTGGTTGACGGACGCGAAGCATTCGTCGCAGCTCCACGGTTGGCACTAAACGCATGGAACGAAGTAAAGCTGCGACCTCGGGGCTCCGCAGACAACATAGTTTCAGCAAGTGACGGAGCCGCTGACGCATTCCTCGATGTGCGCGGGGCGATGCCGCTATCTCGCGGTGGGAACAGGCGTCGCGTGAGACTCTCCTCGGGCACAGTAGCCACGCTATTCGCTGCACTACTGGCACCAAAATGCGTCGTGATACGCGGTGGAGCAGCAGACGCGACACTGTTGCTGGTGCCGTTGCTACGGCTACCGTTCTCTCCGTAACGCAGCGCCGCGGACTCGACAGCATCCTTCTCTTGCTGGTCAATGCCCATTTCTTCCAGAGCTTGACGCACAGGAGACGTAGGGCGGCAGGTCCTTCATCGAGGCCTCAAAGGCACTCGCTCTCGTCTTCATCAAGCTCTCGGCCATAATCTTCAGTGCCGAGCGCATATTATCGTTAGCAATATCCACCATCATGACTTCCGCTCCAGGTAAAGTCGAGAGACATGTGCATCTGCATGAGCACGCCGAAGATGTCGATCTCCTCAAACGGCGTCAGCGAGTTCGCTTGGACATTCGACAGCTTGAGTAAGATTCGACCCACGAGCTGGTCCAGCGAGTCCTCCTTCAGCAAGTGCTTGAGCGTGTCGTTCTTGTTGTAGTCGCCCACATCATTGTGCATCAGACGCTGCAGGAGATTGATCACCGACGGATAGACGTCGCCCGCCTTTGCTCTCTCCGTCAGCTTCCGCATCGCCTTGTACAGCGCCTTGAACACCATGAGATAGCGCTTCTCTTCGGGAGGCAGCATCGCGATCTCCGCTGCAGTCAGATTCGCCTTCTCTGCAAACTTCTCCATGCGCGGGTCCATGATCTTCGAGCACAACTCCAGCAGCACTCGCTCCACCGTGTAACGCTGCATGCTCGTCACCGCGTCGCTACTGAACACGACGGTGAGCGTCGTGATGCTGATCGCGAGGATGTACATCTCCGGTCTCTTCTCGGCGTTGCCGGCGTAGAACGCGCCATGGATACAGTCACACAAGGCCAGCACAATCTCGTTCACGTACGAGTGCAAGAACTCAAGCTCCGCCGGGTCGGACGGCCGGTTGATTATCGCATACAGCCCTTTCAGCGCATTGCCGCCTTCCTTGTACGCAGGCGAGCCCGCCGGCACCACCTCCTTGGACGAGTTGATCAGCATCTCAATCGGGCGCAGCAGCAGCTCCTCAATGACGGCACTCTGAGCCTCTGACTCAGCCTCGTGTTCGAGTGCGTCCATGTCCACATTGTGCGATTCAGAGCTAAATTGCGGAGCTGCCGACTCCACCACTGGCTGCTCCTTGACTGGGTCCGACCTCGTCGTCGTTGGTGCTGTTGTCGCAGCAGCAGCTCGTCCAAAGCCAAAGCCAAATCCTGTGCGTTGAGGACGCTGCTGAGGCTCTGGAGCAACCTCCTGCGTTGCAGCCGCTTCGCCCTGGAGAGTGCTGGCCGGTAGATGCTTAAGACGCGCGTTCAGCAGGTCCATTCCCTGCTGTGTGGTGATGCCCGCAAAGCGGAAAAACTTGTCTGGATTCCCGCCTTCCGTGCGCATGTACACAGCCACGAGCGTGTTGATGGCACTCTCTCGGAGCTCCTTCTCGTGCGCCACGACGAACTTGCCCACGTCCTTGATACACTTGCGCCCGAGCACTTGGTATCCATGCAAACCGACGATATACTCGACCAGATCGATGCACTCGCACCTGCTCTTCATGTTCTTCGACCCGTTGAAACACTCCATCAGATACGGGACGTACTTGTCGGGGCTGTACACCGCCACAACCAGCTTCATGACGTCACGGAAGCGGACGCGGAAGCGCGGCTTCGACTGGCCGCTTTCCTGCAGAAGATACGGCAGCAGAATCGCCGCCTCGACGTCCTCCAGTTGATATCCAGACTCTCGCAGCATCTCGAACAGCTTGACCAGCACTTCTAGCAGCTTCGCCAGCGCTTGGACGTTGTTGTCCACGATACGAAGACTGCACCACTTCATCACGAGGTCCAGCGCCGAGATCACTTCGTCTGGCTGATGGACAACACACAGCGTCAGTTCGTCCATGGCAGCGAGCATCCCCTTCTCCAAGGAAGGCGCGAACAACTTGGCGTGGAACTCTGGCGACAAAAAAGGCTTCCACTCGGCCTCGATCTCACTCTTGCGCGCGTTCATCTCACTCGTTGACGTCGTCTCGAAGATCCACTTGTTGTATTGGCCCTTGGACAGTCTCGCCGGCTTGTTCGAAGTCATCTTCAGCAACGGCGCCGTCTTTGTCGAAGTCTCCGGTGCTAGCGAAGCTGCTGCCGGAGGAGCACGAAGCGAGCTGGGACGCGTAAGACGCGACTTGACGGGGGTACTGCCCGCCGCTACACTCGCTCTTCTCTTAAGTCCGCCACGCTCCAGCCCACTGGCTACAGGAGGCGCTACAGAAGGTGCTGGGGCAGACACCGTAGCAGATAAGCTCGAACCTCCACTGGTGTCAACTGTGTCGCTTACTTTCTGCAGCAAAGGCTTGAGAGCGCGCATGGCCGCTGGCTTAATATCCCGACACCCGGTCGTAAACACCACGTCCTTGCCCACCGACTTCATGACTTCAATCAGCACAAGCTGCGCCTTCTCACGCGCCTCGGACGACTTGTCCATCATGCACTGCACCGTGGGAGCCACCAGACAGCTCAGATCCAGTTTTTCGCACTTCTGCAGGTGCTCTACAGCCCATCCGAGCAGCTCAGCTCTGCCCACAGTGTTCGAAAGACCTTCCGATAACGGAGCCAGTAGACTCTCCACACACACGCTTGACGTCTCGTTGTTGTGTCGAACCCACTTGTGGAGAGCCTGCACAGCCGCAGCTTGCATCGTCTTCTTGTTGTCGGCCACACCGGCGACCAGACTCGCGCCCAGAACCTTCGACATCTTGGCGATGTCGGGCCCGACACTCGCAGCCACGACTCCAATGACGTTCGCAGCCTTCACCTTCAAGTTGGCGTTCGAGTCGTTCAGACGAGCCTTGAGCTGGCGGAGAGCTTCTTGCACAGGCCTCGTGAACTCAATCGCGCAGCCGGCGCCTTCACAGATGGCTTGGACGCTATCCATGGCCTCTGCGCGCTTCTTCCACGCCACCTTGTCCTTCTCGTTCTTCATGTCTTCCAGCAGCTCCTTGGTGATCTGGCTACTCACATCGACACGCCCGAACAGCGCGCCGGGGTCTGCGGCAGCCGGTGCCGCGTCTTGGCTTTTCACTTGGCGCTTAATCGTCGCCTGGGCCTTGGCTGGATCGAAGCCCACCTTCTTGAACTCGTCTTCTACAGTCTTGGCCAACGCAGGCTTCCAGCTCTCCAGGTTCAAGATCGGAAGCAGCGCTGGGCCCAATTGCGAGTACATCGTACCGAGCAGCGCCGTCGCAGCGCTGCGAACCTTCGGGTTGGACCCTTCCAGGCCTTGTGGACCCTTCGCGTAGTCAATAACAGCGCGAGGATTGCAGATGGACACGCCAAAGTCCTTCACGCAGTCCGACAAGACCACGAGCGCCTCGATGTGCGCTAGCGGCAGGCGGACCTTCGGCATGTACTCGATCATGCATCCAGTCGTATACGCGGGACTGGTAGCCTCGCAGAACTGCACGAGCATCCCTCGCACGGCCTCGTTCGCCTTCCTGTCGCCAATCTTGTCGCACGCACGCGGAGTCACGAGGCAAACAACACCACGCGGAAACTTGCCCGCTGCAGTCTCCGCCAACGTGCCCACAGCTTGGAACGCGCTCTTCAACACGTTGATATTGCTGTCCTTGAAGTCCTTCACTTGCGTCGATAGGTACATCGCAAACGCCTCGATCACGCGCACAGTCATCACTCCAGAATTCGCTCTCGCATACTCCTCCAGAGCTTCAATCGCAGCTTTGCGCTCCATCCACTTGGAGCTGGCGAATCCTTCCTGGATCGAGCTCCAGTTCTCCAACTCAAGCTCCGCAATAACGTCCTCTGCTTCCTCTGCGGTAACCGAGATGGCTATTGGCGTGAAGTCAGTGCTCGCTCCTCCCGACGAACCAGCATTTGATCCAGCGGCAGGTTTTCTAGAGGAGGCTGCCTTCGATTGCGCGCTTGGAGTGCCAGGCTTCGCTCCCAGTCGACTAGGAGGCCCACGCTTCTTCAACGACGGGCGTCGTAGGCCCCCAGGAGCGGGCGTGCTATCCATCTCCACATCCCCATCAGGCTCTGACGCCTTAGAGCCGCCGAAACTCGAGCGACTGGCAGCACTTCCCGCACTACCTGGACGCGACGGCGGGGCGCTACCAGGACGAGAGGTGGCACTTCCTGGTCGAGAAGATTGGGCACTGCCAGGACGAGACGAAGCGGTGGACGCAGCGCCAGCCCCCAGCGCCTTCTGGATAACCTTAAACGCCCGTGGATTCTTACGAGAGATCTCGTCCAACATGCTCTGCAGCCATCCAGCCGTCTGCTCGGTGGCTTGCAAGAGTACAATAAAGTCCTTCTGCCCCGCTTCACGCACCTTGGGGTCGCTATCGTCGATGCCCTTCATGAACATCGCTCCAAACGCCACGACCAGCACCTTGTCGTTCAAATCCACATAGCGATTCTCCACCGCGCGAGTCAAGAACGCCATCGTCTGGACGCGCGCAGGCGGCGCCTTGTTCTTAGACGCATCGCACGCCAGTCTCAGGTCCTCCATCATCAGGTCGATCGTCATCGCATGCTGCAGAAACAAGTCCAGCGTCTTGTTCGTCGCGTTCAAAATGACCGACTTCTTGTCCGAAAGCTTGCGCAACAACTCGGGGAACATCATCCGCGCATACTGCGTAAAGTTCTTCCGCAGACCGTCCGCCAGCGCTCCAAACACTTCAATCGACTTGGCCACAATGTTGACGTTCGAGTCATTCGTCAGTGCCTTCAGCGTCGACACGAGTTCGTAGTACTCGCCATTCGCTAGCTTCGGTACGGGGCCAATCAGCTCCAGCACGATCTTCAACGCCTCCACCTTTTCACTCCACTTGGGTAGCGCCAACTTGGTCTTAAACTCCGTCTTCGGGAGCTTCGCAAGTAAATCCACAGTCTCTGCAAAGTCACGAGGGTCGAACGCTGGGGCGGCAGGCTCAGCCGTATGGGATACACCACTCGAAGGCTTCCCGCCTGCAGCTTTAGCAGGTTTCGCGCCTCTAACGAACTTGGTCGGAGCTGCCTGACCAGCTGTGACATCCTTAGTCTGTTCCTCAAACTCCGTCTGCTGTGCTTGTCGTAGATTGGCTACAATGTCCTGTACGAGCGCAGGGCCAGTCCAGCGATGGATCTCCACCATAATACTCATCGCTATCGGCCGCACCTTCACTGCTCCTTCCATCAGCTTCGGTAGCGCTGTTTTGATAGCTTGCAACGGTACAACACGCGGCCCGTATTCCTTCAGCGCGTCCAGTACACACGTCGCACAAGCTGGAGGCACTTTCGGCTTGCGGTTGTTCGTGCCTTCCAGCAGCGCCGTCACCGTCTCCTCTGCGGCGCCTGCAGCGATAAACGCGTCGGTCAGCTCTGTACACAACTTGACGATGCCCGGTCTGGCCGAGAAGCCTTTATCTGTGACGCGCGCCATGACGCCGCCCACGATGTCCTTGTCAAATGGCTCCACGTTCAAAGTGTACGCAAGTACCGCGGCAATCCCCGCTTCCATGGCACTGGCGTTGGCGTCCTCGCACATCTTAAACAGCTCCATCGCCGGTCTCACGAGGCTCGTCTTGACTCCTGGCTGTTCGAACAGCGTCTTGAGCTCCTCGAAGCCTTCTTTGCGTACCTTCCAGTTCTTGTCTGAGAGTTTCGGCAGTACTGCGTCGATTGAGACAGCATCTCCTGGTCCTCCTGGACTGTCGACCTCCATATTAGACAGCGTGGAGGCAACACTCTCCATCTGCGCGTCTTTCAGCGTCGGAGACGACTCCATGACGACGTCCTGCGCTGTATAATCGGCGATAGTGATGTCTTCCATTGGAGTATCCATGTGGACGCTTTGTGGGGCTGGTGGAGGCCTCGTAGCGGCTCGTAAAGGCGGAGAATTGGCCACCACACTCTGCTTCTGGGACGGGACAGGCGGCGAGTTGGCCACGCCGCCGAATCGAGGAGGTGGAGGCGCTGCATCTTGAACTCCGTCCTCCTCTTCACCTTCTCCGTAGTTGATGTTGGATGAAATGGACTTGGAGATGTTCATAAGAGACGCCACGTCGAAGCCAGCACACATGCTGCACTTGCAGCTGGCGTTGCGGAGGCATTTCTCGGCCATTCTGGCGGAGACTTGTACGGATAGAAACTATATACGGTGAGGAAGATGACGCGATAGGTTGTGGTCCGCGCAGAGGCGTGTGGGGCGAGCTGCGACGCTAGGATGGCAGCGGCCAGGAAATATCAAGCTTGGGCGCACGTCCTTCCGCCCCAAAAGCGAATTTTTGTCTGCGAGTTGCGGAATTTGAATTTTTAAAGTGTATGCGACATGAAGAGTCTTGGTCAATGAATGAGAAAGAAGGAATGATGGTCTTGCAATGGTGAAATTTGCTCCCGCCAAAAAGTTGCAGTGGCAGAATGTGCACCGGCGACGCTGAGGCGTCCAGCCTCATGCGCTGGTTGAACTTCTACGCTGCCAATGCACAGGAAGACTGCGCTAGTATCGTACTACGCCTCTTAAAGCTCGCGTAGGCAAAATAAATATCGAAATTTCGGCCAAAATACATGAAATACGTTTATGGCTAACGTTATATTTACTACTGCGGGCATGATTCGCGCAGATTTCCAGCCACAGTCGAAGAATTGAAGGCTCTAAGCGGGTGGAAAGCTGTGATAGCGGCATTAGAGGGTTTCTATGAGACCAATCTAGCTGTGGACGTGGAGAAACTGGCAGGTGGGCTGAATAACATGCTGACGACGCTGCTGCAGCTAGTGCTAGGCGCAGTAGTGCAGAGCGAGACCAAGGAGACGTTCATCAAGGACATTCTGACCATGGAGGACGCAGTGCAGTCCGATCTCATGGGTATTATCAAGAGAGTGATGGTACAAGGAGTGTTGGTCCTCAATGTTGAAGTTGCGGACGAGACCAGCAGAACGGAGAGAGACGCGCCAGCGATCGGCTCTCCGCTGTATTTGTCGAGAAATGCCGTTGTGGAGCGCGTCCAAAGGGAAAACGAGGTGCTGAAGGACGAAAATGTACGTGAAAAAGGGTAAAAAAACAAGAAATTGATGATAAAAACTAACGACAAGCACACAGATCCACCTTGCTCAGAAAATGGAGCAGGCAACCAAGAAATTTCATGAGTTGGAGCGTGAAAATGTCAAGTTGGTGGACATGATGCAGGGTTTGAAGCAGCAGATGGACGCCGAAGCTGTGAAGAGGCAACGAGCGTTGCATTCTCAGTACAACAAACGCATTAGCTCTCTTCAACGTGAGCTGGAGTCGACAAAAAACGAATTACAAGACAAAGAAGCGCTGGCGAGCCGAGTTCCGGTCTTAACGGATGAGGTGGATCTATTGCGGCCTATTGCCGAGAAGATGAAGAAGATGGAGGCTACAGTGGCCAAGTATAAAGCGAAGGTCGACGCGCTGTCTGGAGCCAAAGACATGCTACAGGTGCGTTCGTTTTTGACTCATGTACTTGAACTTGTTGTGTGCTGACAGCCTTGTTTAGCGACTGGAAAGTACGAACGCAGAGCTGGTAAAGAGGAATCTCGTGCTTGAAGGCGACGTGGCCAAAGCTGCGACGTGGCAGCGGAAACTCAAGGAGGCGAAGGAGGCAAAGACTGCGTTGGTACGTTAAATATTCTGATACCTTTGTCGCTCCAAAGACTAACACGAGTGTTGGTGACTAGGAGATGCAAGTAATCGAGCTGGAGTCGACACTTGCTCATGAACGAGAAGAAGTTCGGCGGACTCGTGCCGAGATTGAAGCCATTCAAGGAGTTTTACACGAGTCCAGGGCTCTGAACACCCAGTTACAGATCTCAGATCTTCAGCTAGCGGACGTAGCAGCAAGCAGCAACTCCTGTCCCACAATAACTAGTGGCATTAGCGAACTGAACCCGGAGCTCATGCAGAGATTGACGCGCTTGGAATTCGAGAATGTCGCGCTGAAGAAGCAACTTGACAGCGCAACAGAAGCCAGAGTGGATCGCCTGGTGGACGAGCTGGACGATTTGACTCGATTGAAGCAGTCTTTCGAGAAGAAATACCTCGACACGCAGCAAACGCTTCAGTCGACGCAGTCTGAGCTCAAGCAAACAAAGGAACAATACGCGTCACTAGTAACAGAGCGAGATTGTCTAGCAGCTGAGCTCTCCGATAGTACGGACCGGAATTACCAGCTGGAATTGGGAATATCGAGACGAGATCAGCAAGTATCGGACTTGCGGGATGCCAGTGAAGCCTTAACACGTCAGAACGAGCAGCTAGCAGCGCAATACGAATCTTTAGCAAGACGACAACAAGACGCTGAAGCTCGCCAGGTTGAATGCACTGGCATGCAAGTGGAGGACGCTAGAGCGGATCGCATGCGCTTTGAAGAGCAGAAAGCTCAAGAACTGGACCAAGTTTGTCGACATTATGAGGCTCGTATGACTGTGTTGCTTAGCACAAAGTCCGCTGAGATAGAGAATCTGACGTCAAGGTTGCAAGAGGGTAAGCTAAAGTATGGCGAAGACCTGAAACAACTGGAAGAAGCTCGCGCATTATTCACGAATAAGCTGGAGCAATACCAGGAGCAATATTCACTCTCGAACGCAGACTGGAGCGCAAAGGAAGCTCAGTTAAACTGTCGAATCGTTGAGCTGGATAGACAATGCAAACAACAGGAAAAGTCGCTGAAATCGACGATCCGAAGTCAGCTGGAGTCGAATACTCGGCTAGTGGAGAGGAATAAAGCCATGAAGGTCGATGCGCTTGACAAGAGAGAGACAATTGCAAGACTTCAGAACACAATCTCGCATTTGGAATCCAGAGTGGCTCTTCCGGAGAAGGAACGAAGTCACTTGAGTAGCCAAGATGAGCGGAACACAAATGCAGTGAACGAAATCTCGTCGTACTCTTGTCAATTGAGTACCCAAGTGAACTTACTTTCGGCTGAACTGGAGAGCGTTCTCAAGGAGAATAAAGACCTTTATGTGAAGCAAGTATGGTGTCATCAGTCACCTCTAAAAACAAATACTTGCGACTCGGCGACGAGCTACTATTTGACTCGCATCCAGCAGGTGGAACACGACAAACAGCAAGTAGAACACAAGCGTCGAGAACTGCTGCTCGTGAACGCCAAACTCATCCAACAGCAGAGGCAGCTTCACGTCAAAAACGCTAGTCTAGCTGATCGGATTCTTGAACTGGAAGAGTCTGTCACCCACTGGCGGTTGCGTGTTGAAAGAAGAAAGACGGAGGAAGAGCAGTCTAAGGCTCTTGGCAACGAGCTACCAGCTCCCGAACTCCCCACCGAAGGCGGTAGAAAGCGCAAACATGTGGCAGAAGACAGCAGCTTCTTAGAGCCCGCTCGAGCTGCTGAGTCCAGCTCGGAAGCTCGTCCGAAACATCGATTCGTGCGCTATAAGAGCATCCCAGAGGAGCCATCTGAGTGCAAGCAACAGTAACAGCGTCAGCGAAATGTAAATATTGACAGCGACAAGTCGAATATTGTAAGTTGTGTCATGTAAATTTCAGGTTACTCTCCAGCCTGTCTCCTTAGAAATAGTAAGGTTTCTGTCCACACTCCGTTCCTCCTTCTTGAAGGTAGTGGCAATACTTGTCCTCGGTACATGTAGCCGTACTGTTGCCACACTTGGTAGCGCCGTTAGCATCATCCACTGCATCAGGTGGAGCACAGACGCAGTTCTCGCCTGCTCCGTGGAGACAGAGACACGTGAACTCCCGCTTACAGACTGGTGGGTCGCCAATCTTCCTGTTAAGTTCCGCCACTGGGTCACAGACACCCCAGGGCACCACGGCTGTCTCTTCGATCAGGAACGGGTTGTCCTCCATATTGCTGGGGTCGTAGGCCAGACAGGATGGAGCATTGGCGAACATCTCCTGGCCAGGCTCCATCCTGCAGACAAAGTTCTTGTTAGCGCACATGGGCAAAGTGTTGTCCGGATAGTCGCAGTCATCACCATCCGCCACCACGTGGACAAAGTATTTGACACTGGGGTGAGCTACAGGGGCTTGTCCAGCCGTCACTTCCATGCGTATTTTATTTTGTAAAGGCGCAGCAGAGGCCAGCGAAGCCGCTAGACTGGATGCTGCCGCGACGACGCCTAGGAGTTGCATGCCTCTCTGATACCGCTGTTTTTCACTTTTGCTGGCTCTAGAATTAGAGACTTTTGAGTTACAGATAAAGAGCTGTTTTCTGTAGCCAGTAATCTGGAAGTCTTGGAGTCCAAGTTGGACTATCTGAAACATATGGGCAGCATACCAGCACCAATCACCTGTCCGCGATAGGCTGTCCCAAAACGAAAAGAGAAACCACCGCAATATTAGGATTCAGGAGTTAAATGTAAAATTTTGCTGGAAGATAGCGAGCTCGATTTTTAATATAAGAAGAGTCACTGCAATTGAGGTCTGCAACTGCAAACACTAAACGTTCACTCATTCATAAAGATCTCTTCACAGATCTAGGCGCTTCCGTCCTCTCCGTCGTCCTCAACGCAGATACCGAAGTTGTCGTAGTCATCACATGTGAGACCTGAGTCGCACACACCGTCGTCCGAGCAGTCGCTATAGAGCGACGTGCTGCTCGGCAGATACGGGGCTGAAGCGCACTCCTGGTACGAGCCCTTGGTGCGGCAGTACTTGCCCTCATCACACGATCCCACCTCTCCACTGGACGTGGTGCAGTTGTCAGCTGTAGCGCGACCCGTGCGCCAGGCATCGGGCGGTGAGCAGTAGCAGTCCACGTTGGCGTAGTCCATGCAGATGCACTGGAAGTCGAAGAGGCATTTGGAAGGCAGCGACGCGTTTGATTGGCTGCACTGCATCCAAGGCATCGCAGTGCTGCTATCCACTGAGTCCAGGAACGAGTCGTCGCGCTCGAGACACTTCTGAGCGCCCGTTCCGTCGTCCTGGCACGCGTATGACGCGCTCTGACACAGCAACACGTCGCCGCCATTGGGGCACGTAGCGTTGTCCGCGATGACTGTCACTTCACGAAACTTCATGTGGTGGTGGTGGTGCACTTTGTAGTGTGAGGCCATGGCGGGAGACGCCAGCAACGCAAGAGCGACGAGAAGAGACGAGTGCATTATTGATCGAGGCGGATTATCTCACTTGCTGTCGATGAGGCGGATCGAAAAATGACTTTGATACAGGACGACAGGAGGAGGATCGTGAAAGGTGATAAATCAGATTTGTTACCTTGTGTATGACTCGTTTTGGATTTGAAAAAATGGGCAAAGAAAGAAATGGATTTGATAAGCGAGACAGTACTTAGGACACTTAGGACCGCAGCTGCAATCCTGACGTGCCAAAAAAATGGATACTGCGCCACCGGTAGCCACAAAGACATAATTATTATTTTTATTTTCAAAAGGACCTAATAAATGCATTTTTTTATTGCTGCTCTCCAAATGGTGGCGGTGTCCGAGTTGCAATAAACAGCGCCATTGTCTCGGTGTAGATATTTTGCTTCTCGTTTTTTGCGTCTACCTTGAACTCTCCAAAATGTTTTCGCGGAAGTCATTTTGTTTTCACTTTTTTTAGGTAGTTGTTGAATGGATCCATCTGAACTGGAATGAAAAATCACAGCCTACCGTACATCAGAAAAAAAGTGTCAGCCTTCACCTACAAAATGACATCTGCAAACCCGACTTACCAAAATGAGTAACTCGATACGTCAGGGTCATCAATATCCACATCACCAACGTCGACTGGACAAAGAGCATTTGGGTCTCCAACACAAATGCCAGCTGATACAGCGCGTTGATTCCGCAATTTCGCTGTGTGATTACAGCTAGCACAACGAAAGATACGAGCTCCATTAAAACATAAACAAATATTCGAGAGACGATTCCTTCAACATTGTCACGCGTCACACTGGCCAAATCTGTATGATACTGAGCGTTGGGGGAATGAGCCATTGCGAGAACGAATGCACCATAGACCGTAGGAACGAAAATTTCCAAATACTCGGAAAGAATAAGGCACTCCGACGTGAAGAGAACTTGGAGCGCTTCTTGAACAATGATCGATTTCTCCGCTTGGGTTGCAATTCTACTCTCGATCTTTCGAGCGAACTTAGGTGGGATTTCCTCTATACACGGTGAGTTTGGTTGCGCAGTAAGTGGTGCGACTGTATTGATTCTCCGAACGCAGCACCTAATCCAGTCCCATGAATTGCCTGGATCCTCTGAAGTAACTCTGGAGCTGATCCGTGAAGATGTGTTAAGATTATGTGGAATTGAGCTCGCCGCTGATCTGGTAGCTGAAATCCGCTCGAGTCTACTAAGTAGCGATCTGCCCTCTTCGGACAGGCGGTGGTCAATGCACGAACGTACTTGGATTTTCTTCAAATTAAGTCCACATTGATCCAATACGTCGGAGCTGCACAATTCTCGCATTGCCACGAGTAAATTGAAATTCCTAGAATCTGTCGAGTGTCCTTGAACGTAAAGTCTGGATAAAATACGTCTCGTTTGTCGATGAAGTTCGTGAAGTTCAGTTGCTGTCTGTAGTAGATCAACAGCCATGACGGCACCAAGAGCTAGTGACGACACACTTTGTAAAGAAGTGACTAGGTAAACAGCGTCGAAAAAGTCGACTGTAAACACAACTTGGGCTGGAATCGTATCTTCTTTATGAGTCGCAGCAGATGCGAAAACCACTATTATCACAAGTCGAAACAGCGGAAGAAGCAGGAGAACGGGTATCTCGTACATTGTATAGTTTGCCTTACTGAAAAGCACCTGATAAGCCGGGTATGCCACGTACATGAAGCTTTGCAGTGATCCAATCCTGCACAACCGACGAAGATTATCACGTTGCAACGATATCTGCTGAAATCCACGAGATCCCACAATAATTCTGAAGTATATCAAAAGAAAACATGTCGTTATGGTGGCCAGAGTAAACATGAAGAACGGGATCGGAAATACCCATAATTCCGCCGTCACCATACCAACAACGACGTAAATTACACTCATGAAAGCACAATAGCAAGATATCTGCTTTAGAGAAAACGGAGGGGCATCCAGCCAAAAGCCGATCTGGATTGCGGCAGCGTAACCTACTCCAGCCCCGAGTAATCCTGCTCGAATCCAGAATCCAACGTTATTTTCCCACCCTTCAGCTGGATCTTGAAGCGGGATACTTTCTTGGCCGAGCAATAGAGCGATTATTACTAGAGGAGCACCGATGACAACAAGTAGAACGCGGTCGACTGATGTGTTCCGAGTGTATTCCTCAAACGCCAGCAATCGTTCAATCGAGTATTTCCCTCCGAAATGTGGAAGTTGTAAGGCAAACCACGCGTTGATAAACCTCGAAATCCGCGGCTTTATGACGTCATGCATCGCGTTTGTAGGGCGAGCTGCCGTGGGCATTATCGTCAGTCGTGTTAAGTGGATCAAAGACACAAAGCATACATCGAGTTGTCAAATGACTGTGGAAGTATTCATAGATCACCCTAAAATGTTTAGACATTGAAACTCTAATTCTGGGCATTTTGGGACCCTTATCCTCTAATCTGTCGGTGAAAGGTCTATGGTTGCTCAGGGTTGAGTTTAACCTTAGCTCTTAATTTATCCATTCGAACTCAAACGAGAAGTCACAACCTGTTCAAAACAAATTTTAATATCTTAGCAACTAAAAAAAACAGATTCCAAATACGTACCGAAATGCACCACACGGTATGTCAAGGTCAGCAGTATCCACATCATGAGTGTCGATTGAATAAACAGTGTTTGTGTTTCCAATACAAACGCCAGTTGATAGAGTGCATTGATTCCACACGATCTCTTTTTGAGCCTTGCGAGAAGGATAAAGGACCCAAACTCTATCAACGCGTACCCAAATATTCGAGAAACGACATCTGTGGCGTTGGCTTCACTCACCCCCGCCAATTCTGTGTGGTATTTGGCGCTCGGAAGGCGAGCCATCACCAGCACAAAAATGCCGTAGACCGTTGGGACGATAACCTCCATATACTCGGACAGCACAAGACATTCCGAAGTAAACAACACCTCGAGTGATTCTTGCAGCACAATTGAAGTATCCACCGCGGATTGCTTACGGACACGACTAGAGGTTTTCTGCTGGACCGCGGACAATTTGTCGCCAGTTCTTGTAGACGAGAATAAAGGAGAATTCGTTAAGGCAGGTTTTCCCGCAACTTTACTGCCAAGGCAACAATCTGCGCTTACTTTGGGGCTCGGAGCGACAATTGCAGCTCTAGATAACGTCTTTAGGTTGGACTGGTATAAGTCGCCACATGATCTCGTGCACAGACACTTCTCAAGTTTATCCACTAACGCTCGGCCTTCCTCTGACAATTGATGATACATACAAGAGCGAACTTGGATTGCCGTTGTAATTTGCAACCCAATGGCGCCAATTTTGTTGCACATTTCTTTAACAGCTTCATGAAGAGTAGCAGTTTTACTCAGTTCCACAGTGCGCAGCTGACGGATCCGCGATAGAATTCCCCCAGCTCGTTGACGGAGGTCGTAGACCTCGCTTGCTGTTTTAAAAAGATCGGTCACCATTACTGCAGTTAGCGTCAAAGGAGAAAGGGCTTGGATAAACGAAGCGAAATAAAAGGCATCGAAAAAATCGATCGTAAACACAACTTGAACCGGTATCATGCAGGGATGCCGAATATTGCATTTTTATCTATTGCTAATCAAAGCAGAAAATAAATAATTGGGTTAGAGAGCTGACTAGACCAAAATAGATTATTGAACTTCCTCAGCTCAAAAAATAGATTATTGGTGCAGCAAAATTGGTACACAGCGAGGGCACCAGTATCAAAGAATGTATGGCCAATAAAACACCGCCCAATAGATTATTGGTGCTACAACGGGAGCGAAAATAAATAATTGATCTTCCTCTCCAGAAAGTCTCCAATAGATAATTGGTGCTTTCTTATTGCAATAATTGCAGCACCAATTTATTTTTCGGCATCCCTGCCAGGGAGGGATTCCCTGGTATCATTCTGCGCAATCGCACGCACGAACATCAGAGTCGGACGATCGGGAGAATCATGAGTACCGGGATCTCGTACGAAGTGTGGCTTGTTGCATTGAAAAGAATTTGGTACGCTGGATACGAAACGAACATGATAGCCTGTACCGTTCCAACGTTTCGAAGCCGGTGAAGCTGCTCTTGTCGAGCCATTATATGCCGAAAGCCTTGGGCGCCCACTACATGTCGCATGTATGCCAAAATGACAACTGTCGTGACGATAGAAACGCTAAACATGAAAAAGGGAACCGGAAATATCCCAATTCTTGCGAATATCATTCCAGCAGCAATGTACACGGCTGCCATTAGCACGCAAGACACCAATATCTGATGCAGCGTGAATGAGGGAACATCGACCCAAAATCCGATCTGAATTGAAGCTGCATTGCCTATTCCAACGCCCACCAACCCGACACGAGCCCAAAATCCGTAGTTTGCTTCCCAACCAGCAGCAGGATCTTGAAGTGGAACACTTTCTTGACACGAAACCAGAGCGATCACAAGGAGTGGGACGCCAATAATTACGAGTATGACTCGAGCGAATGGTGTTTTCTTGGTGTACTCTTCGAGCGCCAACATCCTCTCAACTGAATATTTGCCACCGAATGCTCGACATGTAGCGTAAGCCACGCATTGACAGCTTTGTGAATTCGGATCGGAGGAAGACACATAGTCGCTTTCTTCTTGTCGATGCAAGCGAGGCTGGTGTTGATTCAGCCGACTTCTTCATGTGTAGCTCATTTATGGGGGTACTTCCTGTTGTGTACCCAATTTAGAATGTTGTTAGTCGAACGAAAAAGAAATGCTATTTTAAAGAGGATTTTTAGATAACGTGCAAGAATAGCAACTTATTTACAAATTAGTGCTTTGGTTAGAAAAACGCTTTACAATGTTAAAATCCATCATCTCTTTTATACCCACCCAAACTGAAATGAGAAGTCACAACCTATTCAGAACAAATATTAAAATCTCAACAACTAAGAAAAACATATTCCAAATACGTACCGAAATGCACCACCCGGTATGTCAAGGTCAGCAGTATCCACATCATGAGTGTCGATTGAACAAACAGTGTTTGTGTTTCCAATACAAAAGCCAGTTGGTTGAGTGCATTGATTCCACACGATCTCTTTTTGAGCACTGCGAGAAGGATAAAGGACCCAAACTCCATCAACGCGTACCCAAATATTCGAGAAACGACATCTGTGACGTTGGCTTCACTCACTCCTGCCAATTCTGTGTGGTATTTGGCGCTCGGAAGGCGAACCATGACCAGCACAAAAATGCCGTAGACAGTTGGGACGGACCTCCATGTACTCGGACAGCACAAGACATTCCGAAGTAAACAACGCCTCAAGCGATTCTTGCAGCACAATTGAAGTATCCACCGCCGACTGTTTTCGACTTTTCTGTGTATACGCAGACGAGATATCGTCAATTTTCGGAGATGAAAGCAAACGTGGCTTCGATAAATTCGGTTCAACTGCAACTTTGCCCCGAAAACAACACTTGATCCTGTGCGTTCTTGATACTTCATCGTTTGGTACAATGATATTTGTGTTAACCGTAAACGCAACTCGCGATAAAGTCTTGAGGTTATGCTAATACGAGTTAGTGCATGGTTGGGTACACGTGTATCTCTCAAGTTTATCCAGCAGCATTCTACCTTCGTTCGACAATTGATGGTATATACACGAGCGCACTTGAGTCGACTTTGAAATCCGGATACCTAAAACATCAACCCGATTGGACATATCTTTAACGGCGTCGTGAAGATCGTTACTTTGTAGTTCCATTCCAGGTAATCGTCGGATTCGGGAGAGGATTCTTCGTGTTCTTTGACGCAGGTCGTGAATTTCACCTACTGTCTGGAATAGATCGGTCACCATCACAACACTTAAAGCCAAAGGCGAAAGATCTTGAATGAACGAAGCGAAGTAAAATGCATCGAAAAAATCGATCGTAAACACAACTTGAACAGGAATCATGTCCTCTTTATGTGCTGCTGCACGCGTCAACATCAACTTTAACGCCAGTCGGACAATCGGAAGTATCATGAGTACTGGGATTTCGTACCAAGAGCGGGTTGCTCTTGTGAACAACATTTGGTAAGCCGGATACACAATGAACAGGATAGCTTGCACTGTCCCGACCCGATTTAGCCGACCAAGTTGCTGACGACGAGCCATTATCTGTCGAAAGCCTTGAGCGCCAACAACTAGTCTAATGTATGCCAAAATGACAGTTATTGTCACCAAACAGAGGCTAAACATGAAGAACGGGATGGGAAACACCCAAAATTTGGCAAACGTCATCCCAGCCACGATATACCCAGTCGCCATTAACGTACAGTATCCCAAAATTTGATTTAATGTGAATGGAGGTACATCAAGCCAGAATCCGATCTGAATTGATGCTGCATTGCCTATTCCAACACCTGCCAAGCCTGCGCGAACCCAAAACCCATAGTTTGCTTCCCAGCCGTCAGCAGGATCTTGTAGTGGAACGCTTTCTTGACACAGAACCCGAGCGATCACAAAAAGTGGGACGCCAATAATTACGAGTATGACTCGAGCGAATGGTGTTTTCTTGGTGTACTCTTCGAGCGCCAGCATCCTCTCAACTGAATATTTGCCACCGAAATGCTCGACATGTAGCGTAAGCCACACATTAACAGCTCTTGTGAATTGGGATCGGAGGAAGACACATAGTCGCTCCGTTCTCGTCGCTACAGGCGAGGCTGGTGTTGGTGCAACAGCCTTGTTCGTTGTTGACTCAAACTGGTCAAACATACTTGTCGCCGGTGTGTTCCAGTGAATTCGACTACGGGAAACCCATTTCTACCATGCCAAATTTAGCACCTTTGGTGCTTCAATAAAATTAAAAGAGATGCTTTTAATCTTAATTAAGGAAATTGCTCCTCTCATAAAAACAACAGTAGCCGTGTGATTTCATTGGTTGGGTTTATTCCAATCAAATTGAAACGAAATGTCGCAAAGCGAAATAGTAATTAGGTCGACTGAGCAGCAATTTACAATACGAAACGTACGCGGTATGTCAAGGTCAGCAAAACACACAGCATAAGTATCGACTGGGCAAAGAGTGTCTGCGTTTCCAATACAAAAGCCAGTTGATGCATGGATTCCACACGTACTCTTCTTCAGCAGCGCGAGGACGATAAAACTCTACTACTGCGAACGCAAATATTTGCAAAACAATATCCGTGACATTGGCACTATTCACTCCAGACAATTCGGTGTAATATTTCGCAATGGGAAGGTGGGCCATTGCCAATACAAAAATCCCGTAGAATGTCGGAGCGATAACCTCCATGCTCCGGCAGCACAAGGCATTCGGAAGTAAACAACACCTCGAGCTATTCTTGCAATACGGTTATGGTATATGTCGCTGCTTGTGATGTGATGGAACTTCTCTGATAATTAGACGACGAGCTGTCATCAATTATTGGAGGTGTATCAAAGTGGACTCAGTTCTTACGAGAGCAACACTTGAAACGGTCTACGCTAGAGCTAAAAGCAGTTCTAGGAAATACCTTGAGGTTGTGCTGATACGAACTTCTGAAAGACTCAGTGCACACTCCTCTCTCCAATTTATCCACCAACGCTCTGCCTTCCTCTGAAAGCTGATGATAGATGCACAAACGCATTTGAATTCTACTTAGCCTTTGGATATCAGGAGCATTACTTCCGTTGCATAAATCTCTCACTGCATTGAGAAGATCTACATGATAACGACCAGGCAGTCGACCGAGCTGGGATCGAATTCTCTGCGTTCGTTACGGTTTGAAAAAGTCGATCATGCTACATGCAGTGTCAGAGGTGAAAGGGATTGGATAAAAGAAGCGAAATAAAAGGCGTAAAATAATCAACCGTAAACACAACTTGATCTTGAAAACCACGTCCTCTTTATGTGTCGTAGCACGGGCAAATATCAACTTTAGCGCTACTGTAGTTGTACGATCGGAAGAAGCAAGAGTCCCTGGAATTTCGTACGGTGACTGACTGGCTGAAGTTGTTAAGCTGGGTATACAACGTACATGATAGTCTGCACCGTTCCCACTTTACGAAGTCGGCGAAGCTGCTCTCGCCGGGACAAAATCTGCTGAAAGCCCTTTTAACCAGCGACAAGTCTTGTGAAACCCAAAAGAACAATTTCCGCCACGGGGGTCATGTTAAACATAGAAAACGGGAACGAGAATACCCAAAATCTGGCCAGCATCATTCCAGCTGCGGTGTAGCCGATTGTTATTAGAGCGCATCCCCCTCACAATTAACGTGATTGGAGGTTCATCAAGCCAGAATCCGATCTGAATCGATGCTGTATTGCCTATTCCAATATCTGCCGAGCCTGCTCGAGCCCCAAAACCATATACCAGCAGCTATCTTGACACAGAAGCAAAGCGATCACAAGAAGTGGGACGCCTATTGTCACAAGTATTACTCAAGCCTATGGTGTGTTTTTGGTGTACTCTTCGAGTGCCAGCTTCTCTAAACCGAGTATTTCCCGCCGAAATGCTCGAGATGAAATAAAAACCACCTCTTGTGAATTGGGATCGGGGGGAAGACACATACTCGCTCTGGGAGAAGTTAAGGAGCTCCCTTAGCGGAGCTCCCTTAAACAAAAAAGGGATAGCAGATGTTTAGAAAACAAAGCACTATTAATAACAATAGATCGCAGGTACCGGAAGACGCAGCCGGTAGCAAAAGACAGCGAGTTCGTAGTCGCTCCAGATCCCACCAGCAAGGACACGGTATCAATAGCACTCGACGGGTAAAGCCTCGCAATTTATGCTACCCCCCCCCCCCCCCCCCCCAACGAAGCTGTTCCAAATTCAAGCTGCTCCAACATGTCTTTTCTCGAGCTTCTAGGTCAAGACAACACCGAATTTTAGAAAGCGTTCCTACCCTCACGATCTCGGGGATACGCCGGATTGCGAGAACTAGACGAGTAATTCTCAGTGCTATTTATACCTGTATCGCGTTTTTTCTTACGGATATCTTTTATTACAATGATCGCAAACACTTATTTCAAAATACTATTTATTCGTATGGTTTAGAGGATATCTCTTTTTTGTTCAAGGGAGCTCCGCTAAGGGAGCTCCTTAACTTCTCCCACTAGCTCCGATCTCGTCGTCGATACAACAGACTTCTCGTTGCTGACTGAAATTGATCAAATATCTTCTTTACCGTCTTCCAAGGTTTGTGTACTGCAGTGTAGATGAGTCAAAGATAACTATGATTGACCGTATTTCTAGCACGTTCCACCACCGTAAACAAATTAAACAAGTGTTTGTTTTTGGAAAATCTGCAGCAGATACGTTTGCATTTTCACATTGTCTAAAATATCGGGAAAAGCTCGCGGTACATGTTTAAGTATAAGCTGATAATACAGTACTGATATTTTTTTATATTTCGCCCACTTCATCGATACTTAATGAGTTTTTTTCGTTGTGAAATTCAGTGTGCAAGTAATTTACTAACTCACTTTCTTTCATAGCCTAAGAGAGCGCTCTTCGCAATCGTTGCCGCAGCTCTTGGATCTCGCTTGCTGAATAGATCGGCATTTGCTAGCGTCAAAGCTAAATGGGTTACGTAGGGTATTAATAGACATTGCCTTACTCCGTTTTAAGGCTTTGCCTTGCGAAATAATTCAGACATGACTAGAAGCGTACGTACTACGTAGTAAAAGAATGGCAAAATTTAGCTTCTTTGAAAAGACGAGCGCGGCTCACAGAATATGAATCGAAGGTTCATGGCTCGACTGCTACAAATATATTGAGTTCGCTACATTAATCAAAGAAAACTGGAACCGCGGGTTCGCTATCAGTTTGTCTCGTAAAATGGTCGCTCCGGACATGGAGTGAGCACAACTTCTTGCTCCGTGCTACTAGTGACAGATGTCCGTGCAGCGTCAACGCCCTTCCACGTCTTGGAGCGCAGATCACGCCGAGCAAACGCCACTGCACTCATGGCCTTCGCTTGGTGCATACACAAGATGCAGACACTGCACCTGCTGAAGTTTACTGCGCCATTCGTGACATCAACTGGAATCTTGCGCACGACTTGGCACGAGTTGCACACAGCTTTCCGACACACCAGACATCGTCGGAAAGTGGCATTGCTCTTGGGCCCTCCGAACGTGCTTTTACATCGTCCAACACACTCGATCATGGGTGGGAGAGGCGAGTGGTTCCCCGGTTGACTGGCGTCTTGGATCATCCACGCCAGTTTCTTTGAGTACGCCGCGTCACTGGTCATACCGATACCCAGCACGCAGCTCACCAAGACAGGGAAGGCTGCAAACTCCGGGATAATCCCCATCGGAGCAGCGAACCCTTTCATGTACAGCTCGACCTTACCGTTCGGCAGCTCCGTCTTGAGCCAGCATAGAGAGCACTTGGCTCGGATATAGTTGTATTTGGTTAACGGCTCCGCTAGATCCACCGAGTGAACCACGTAGTAGCCCATGCGCTCTCCATGCTGCGTCGTGGTCATCCCCATAGAAATGACCAGACAAGCACCTCGAGTTTTGGCCAGAGGGAGCGTCATACCCAATGTGCAACGTGCCACACCACAGAATCGGAACGGATCGTCTTGCGTAGGTTCCGCAATTGTTGCAAGCCAGTGGAAGTTCTCCATCGCGTCATTTACAACTGCTGTTCTCATCTTCACGGCGTCGTCACTGTCGACGAAGCATCCGTACATCTCGTCGTCCAGCGTCCCCTGTAGCATCCCCACGATCTTTACGGACGGTGCAGATTTGCATGGAACGAGCTGCAAACTGCCGTCCACAGCTCGGATCGACGGGTACGTTGGACGAGGTCCCGACCGCTCGCGGTAGACGATGAGGTTGTCGCGGTGGCCGACATCTTTCCAGGCGCTCGGATCCACGACGCGCTTTTCATTAAACCGGAACCTGTCGTAGAACTCGGTGGTGTCGACTACAACTTGGTCTGCGAGATCCTGAAGACGACGCGCTTCTTCTGGTGAAAGATATAGACGTTCCTGTGTCGAGTGTATTGACCGAGTTGCTCGTTCTGATGACGTCGTGCTGCTCATTGTTTGCTACGAATCCGAGTACTCGGTCAAAATGAAAGTGATTGCTACTACGACATTGGATCTTTTTAACAAAAAAGACGACATGTTGGGATTGGATGTGCCTAAGGTTGGATGCTGCGCTTAACTTCCGCCCAGCACCATTGCAAGCGGCTACTTTGCTTTCGGAGGGTATGCATATCGATCTGAACCGATGTTGCTGCCTGTCTTCATGATAGTGATGGTCACTAAGGATAGGCTGGATTCAGAGAGTGCTCCTTCTGGACAGGAAAGGCGAAGGTTGTATTCACTTTGGTCATTGGGTCATCATTGAACAAGTACCATCAAAGTCGATAGACAGCACGACAAATCGAATTTGAGAATAAATCGTTTCTAAAATTATTGATTTGTCTTTTTCAAGCACCTTCGTCTAAACTTCAATCAATCGACTTAATTGGGTTATTAGTCAACGGGAGGTGTGCATGTGCAGCACTTAACCGAAAGCGCTCGAGATTTTTTTCTGCTCACCCGCTTCGTTGCAAGCATTGCAGATGAGCAAGTCGCCACCGAGAGTGGTCAAGCTCTCGTTACGCTCGCTTCGGTCCACCCTGCTGTTATGCCGCCGAATCCGGGCGTGGTGCCGGCATTTGAGGCGCTGTCGCCTCAAGCCTCAGGTTCGTTGGGTGGTGTTGAGTGTGTCTAATGGCTGTGGCCCTGACGAAATAAAGTTGCACAGAATTTAGATCCCTTGGCACGTTGCTGGAAAATCTAGTGTATTATTCATACCAAGACGCACGACGTTGATAAATGACCTCGTCGTCAAGCGAAATGAATCTGTTAGAACACGCAATCTCTTCAGTATGTCACTTCAACGTACTGTTACTATCCTATTAAATCTAGCATTACTCGTCCCTTCGTTCGTGTCGACCTCGCCTCATATAATATACTCAGAATTTTCGGTACTTATCGCTCGGCTGCTTCGAGCACGAGCCATGGCCATTTCTCTGGCTGCGAACTCGGTAGCGCTGGTCTGTTTAGCGTACGCCATACACAACAAGCAAATACAGCATCGTGTTTGCTGTACGACACTGTCCGCTGCCACGTCGACCGTCACTTTGCGTGTCGTACGACACGAATTGCACACGAGCTTGAGGACAAAAGACACTGGAATTAGGACCTGTAAGCTCATGAAACTTCTCACAAACAACTCACCGCTCGACAGACAATACAGCAGCCGTATTTCCGTTTCTTGGGTACGCCAAAATGGGTTTTACACCTCCCAACACAGTCCTCCATCGACGGCGACATCAATCTACAGCAACAAAAATGAGCTCCTGACAACCATAAAACGCAACTCACGAACGTACCGACGTGTTGAGCGCACGGAGTCGTGTAACATCCAGCGAATTTTCTTCGAATAAGCAGTATCGCTCGTCTGGGCGAGGCTCAACGCAGCATGGAGGGCTGCATTCACTGCAGCAAATTCCGGTACACTGCCCATAGGGGCGAAGAATCCTTGCATGTACAGCTCAACGCCGCCATTCGGTAGCTCACACTTAAGCCAGCACATTGAGCTTTTGGCACGAATGTACTTGCTGTTACTTGGGTCGCTTCCCACACCAAGTTGCGTACTTCTTCCCATTATGTCGTTCGAACTCACATCGATAGAATGAGCGACGTAATATCCGAGTCGCTCACCGCGCACAGTACGAGTGACACCCATGGAAATGATGACGCAGTGGTCTCGTTTCTTAGCGAATGGGCCGTAGCCAGCATTGCCCAAATCCATCCACGTGACGCCACAGAACCGGAAAGGGTCTTCTTTTGTAGCTCCTCGAATACGCGTCAATACTCGAAAGTCGTTGACCTGATCGTGGATATACGAAGATCGAAGCTTAGCGCCATTGTCACTGTCCATGTGCATTCCATACATCTCATCGTCAAGTGTTCCTTGAAGAGCTCCGAGTACCAGTAAAGTAGGGACAGAAGTCTTACAGACAACTGGCTCAAGTCGACCGTCAGGTGTACACAACGTTTGATGCTGCTGACGCCACGACTCTCGCTCTTTGAATGCCACGAGATTGTTTTGACGACGAACTTCTTTCCATTGTTCATCGTGAAGACGACGCTTGCGGACATCTCGGAAATGTAGATAGTCAGTTAGAGTCTGCTTCGTTACTGCATCGGCGAGATGTTCGAGTTGATCAGCTTCTTCGACTGATAAAATGAGAGGCGGTGGAGGACCGCTCGGGTGTATGCCTGGGGTTTCTGGGATTAAAGGTCGATAGTTTCTGCTGCTTGTCACGTTGGCTGAAGTGCTCACTGACGCACTTAAGCTGGCCGAAAACGTCATGGTGCCGTTGAGTTGAGTGGTAAATTGCGGCGGCATTGTTGTGTCAGGAGAGAATTGAAAAGTGAAGGTGGATGTAAGAATTCATTGTGTTGATGGCAAAAATATGGAATCGACTCGGTACTACGCTGAAGATCAAGTTAAACAAGTGGAAGCATGATTCGAACGCATGCTTTCACCTTCTTTAATAGGTTGTTGTGTTTATGGCGGAAGGGTCGGTAACTACTTCGTGATGCCAGGCCCATACTACCCACATCATATCATTAGCGAAAACCCTCCCAGCGTGAGCAACAAAAGAAAAAAAATTAGATTCTCTTCTAGATGTATGTTTTCGTTTTGAGGCATCATGACAGTTTGGATTTTGGAAATATCCATTCTGTTGTCTAACCCTTTTTTATACTACTTAGCCTAGGTCATTTCTATTAAAGAAAAGTGGCCTTGGACTCGGTTTAAAAGTCTCCTTCACACAGGTAGCATCATTGTTGTCTACTAAGTAGCATGTCTTATTTTTAATTTCGTAATAGAACAGCGACCAAGGTTATATTTGACAGCATGAATTCATGGATATCTCGATATTTGAAAAAGTCGCGAAAGTGTACTTTACTTATTCCACTCATATCACCAATTATCACATACGTACTACTTTTTGGCTTAGTAAATCTTACGATGTGGGTGGAGCCAATCGAAACGGCATAGTAGATAAGAGCTACCACCAGAGCATTCACGAGTTGATCGGGTCTCATGTCGACAGAGAACACGCAGCACGCGGCACGCCAACGACCCCGGACCTATCGTATTCTTAAAAAATCGTATATGAGTACAGAGTCGAACGGATTGGTGGGGGCAGCCCTGTATGCTACAATGCTAAAGCTTCCCAGCATATTTCAATAGTCTACTCAAATGGACAACCGTTTCAAGTAGTTGTATGGATTGACCTTGGGAATACCCACCGAATTAAGAGATGGAAAAATACAAAATCACTCTGATCAAGGAACTTTACTCGCCCGAATCAATAGTCTTGGTATTTGTAGAAAAGCGTCCGGAATGTCGGGTTTTGGTCAACCCTCAGCTTCTTGTAAACGGCATCGTCGGACAATTTCGAGGTGTATTTCCATTTGTAAAACTTCTTTGTCCGATAGCTTATGTCGGTCAGCATCTCCGTGATTTTGTCGAGCTTGAACCGCTCTTCATCAACGTTATCGTTGTTGAGCGTACTATGACGTATGTGACCTCGTAAAACTCGACCATGGCCACTTGGATGATCATGACCAGGATCCAAGCTTGCATCCAAGCCATTGGCAATCTCTGTGGGTGCTGAGAGAGCGTCCTGCGCCACGAAACCCAGCGCTGCCGCGACCACGAAAGCCAAAGACAGCTTCATGATCTGATGTAGAAAGTCAGTGGCTTGAGAGCTGGATGAAGGAATGCAGAATGAAGCACGAAAAGAAATTCAACGCTTTCCAGAAAACCGTCCCAACGGACAATCCTTCTGCGGCTCATAATGACCATCCTATCAAGTTATAAACGGGACTCCGATTTCTTGTGATACAGACGTACCAGCGACTGGGCTGCATTCATGTTAGTGCGACGAGGAAGGGAATTATCCTCCGCAGCCGTTTTTAGTTCATTGTAAATCCTTTTAGAATTCTTGAGCTATCCATGTATTATAGTTTAAGACTCCAGCTACAAGCTGAAGACTACAGATCACATGATCTTCCACGTATCGACACCGCGGCATGCAGCGTTCGGCATCCAGGATGACAAGATACCCTGTAACGCCACACGTGATGACAACCTTCGTGTCCAACCAATGCAGCTGAAGACAACCAGTACCATGTAGTCTAGCTGCATGTAGTAGGAACTCACTAAGTGAGGTCCTACTACAGAAAGTGAGTCACTTTGTATTTACTCAGCAATACAATAACGGCTAACTTTCAGGGAGCACCGTCGACTCCCTTCTCCGTGTCTTCGTTTCTTGACGAACACCACACAATAGAGACCTTTCGCAAAAAAGCTTTATCCTTATCCGTAAAATATAGATAGGCCACGGCACTATTGTGTGGACATAGCGTTTTTTACTTTTTGCAGCATTCTCCACCCTCATCCTCAGAGTTTATCATCCTCCAAGAACAGCCAACCAGTTCCTATGGAAAACGCTCTTCTTCTGAGCCTCAGCACCACCAACGTCGACGCTCTTCAGCTTCTATACCTCGCAAGAGGGGTCCCGCCAGAGAGACCTTTTATTCCAGCCATAAGGTTCAAGCTCGATATTCAGTCCGACGTCAACTGCAAGAGCGACTTTCGGTTCGACAGAGCTACAATCTACTTTCTCACACTTCATTTTGCCCGACTTGAATACGTGGTAACACGCAATCGAGACAAGGTCCACTGTACAGAAGCACTCTGCATTCTACTTTACCGCCTTAGCTACCCACGCCGAAACCTGGACCTATCCAGCAAGTTTGGGCGTGCAGAGGGCCCTATCAGCAGGATATTCTCTCATATGAGTACGTGAGAATGCATTACTTTGTTTGGCATGGTAGAACTAATACTAATGCTGTTTTTGGAAAGTTGTGTACTTGTATGATAGATACAACACTCTGATCTACTTCCATAAGAGTTTGTGTCGTCGCAGTATCGCTACCTATGCTAGTGCTGTTGAGGCTCGCAGTGCGCCGATGCCCAACGTTTTTGGGTTTATTGACGGAACCAAAATTGCGATTTCACGTCCTTCATCACGGCGTGGACACCGCGAGAACCTGCAAAAACAGGTGTACTCGGGCCACAAAAGGGTTCATTGTCTTACTTACCAAAGTGTTGTCGTTCCCGATGGCCTCGCTATCCATTTCTGGGGACCCATAGAAGGCAAACGCCACGACGTTACGCTGCTGTACGAAAGTAAGCTGGTGAAGTTTTTTGAGACGCAAGACGACATCTTTAGAGGGTACGCGCTGTACGGCGACCCAGCGTATCCTATCCAACAGTACATCGTGTCGGGTTACAAAGGTGCAAGTGTATCGGCATTGGAAAAGATTTTTAATGCAAGAATGAGCTCCGTGCGGGAATCGGTGGAATGGAAGTTCGCGCATTTGAAAAGCTACTGGGCGTTTATTGATTACAAGAAGTCACTAAAACTACTGGTGGGACCTATAGGTAAGTATGTCTCCGTAAGTATGCTGCTCACCAATTGCCATTGTTGCCATGAAGGTGGGAACCAGATCAGTAAGTATTTTGGACTGGTACCCCCTACATTGGCAGAATACTTAAAAGCATAAAGCAAATTTCCACCCTTCCGTTTTATTTGCGTGTTCTAACTACGATTAGCGCTGACAATTCCAGCGATCTGCTGTCCAATCATCTCTGCCAATGCAAGCATAAAGTCTCGGTCCTTTTGTCGTTCTTCGGCGCGCTGAGCAGCTTTTGTCTCCTGCTCCTCTTTTCTTGCTTCGATCTCCTGCTTCTTTAATTGGAGTACAAACTCTCTCATTTCCTCCTCCTTGCGCTTTCGTGGTGGCGTCGTACTCTCGTCACGAAGACGCTGCATGGCGAGGCGACGGACGTTTCGGGAGGCTTCCTCGTCTTCGTCACGCTTTCGCTTGGCTGCGTCTTTTTGAGACTTCTGCACTGCTGCACGATCATCGATAAGCTCGATGAGCTCGTCGAGGATCGTATCAGCTTCAGTTTCTTCCTCTGCGACCCCCGATGCGGCAAGCGCCACCGTGTTCGCATCTCTCTTGCGCTGAATAAGCTTGTCGAAGCGTGCCTGTGCATGCTTTCCTGAGAGCTTGTCTCTTGGAAAGCCTGCGTCGCCGACAAGTGTAGCAGCCACGGAGTCCCAAGCAGCAATGACCCCTCCACGCTCACTTAAAAAGGGCCGATCGAATGCTGCTTGGCGCAGCAGCGCAAGGTCCTCTTCGCCCGTGAAGTTTCGACGCTTCTCACTGGGTGGCATAGCTTAACAGGAAAGGTGGGCGATTTAGATGTGAGGAAATCATTCTACAGGCTGGTAGATTCTGCAGAACGCTATCCTCAGATGGGCAGAGTGTGCAGCGTTTTTGTTTAGCACTGTGGGTATGGGTAAATACTGCTGGTGGCGAAAGGTCTCTAATGACACGACATCATCTTTGTTGGTGTAACTACAAACATATGTACACGGAGATTGAGTAAGAACCAGGGATTTTCACATGTCGAGTAGCGGGGGATAGCGTGAGTACTTTCACAAGTACATGTAGGGCAACGGAAGATGGCGTTAATGTCTTCACGATTGCCTTCACACTCCCGGCAATTTTTTTTTCGAATACACCCAAAAGGCACTGTAGGCTACAGCGCCAGCTATAGTGTAGCTTAGGGAGTATACAGCCGCTTAGCGGATAGAGTGAAAGCCTTACGAACATACCCCGAGACACGTGTTTATGACATGCTCAGCTCCCATAAATGATACTCTATCATTTAATATGTCGTGATAGGTGATTAAAAATAGAGGTTTCTTGATGTCCCGTATAATACTGAATACCTATTTGCCAGTACACCGTATTGTATACGGCATATTGGCTGATAGGTTTCAGCAAGAACTTTAATATTTCTGCCTTGGTTAATATATGATAAATTTGGCGCGTCTTCGTTATTTTTAAAACAAATTCAAAAATCTATGAAGCGTCTTTTGCTCGGGGTAGTAGCTATCTGTACAAATCCTAATATTTGAAGCTGATATCTCGATATTTGAAAAAGTCGCGAAAGTGTACTTTACTTATTCCACTCATATCACCAATTATCAGATACGTACTACTTTTTGGCTTGATAAATCTTACAATGTGGGTGGAGCCAATCGAAACAGCATAGTAGATAAGAGCTACCACCAGAACAATCACGAGTTGATCGGGTCTCATGTCGACAGAGAACACGTAGCACGCGGGGCGCCAACGACCGCGGACCTATCGTATTCTTAAAAAATCGTATATGAGTACAGAGTCGAGCAGATTGGTGGGGGCAGCCCTGTATGCTACAATGCTAAAGCTTCCCAGTCTATTTCAATGGTCTACTCAATGTCACAGCCTACCGCTAGATGGTGAATTAACGATGCTGGCTGACTGCCTGCACAAGGTCTATTCGCTCCAGACTCTCCGCACCACGGCCAAACAAGCGGGACCTACGGCCAAGTCAGTGACGTTCCAAGTGTGAGATCGACAAGCAGCTATTCGTGGCGGAAATTGGAGCTGGACCGCCCCATGCGAGGGATCTACTGAAAGGTAAGGAGCCTTTCACTCTTAGCTAAGCGGAGTTAGGCGTTAAGTCGTGAATTTGCCTTCTAGCAAAGAACACAAGAATACATCAAGGTTAACATTACTATTTAAGTAGTGTCGCTATTACAACTACTTCTTACGCCGGCCCAAGATACACGACCCCGATAAGAGGAAGATCGCGACAATATGGTGGAGAAACAGCGTAGCTTGTAGCCGAAAATCGTAGGAGTACAAGCGTGGAGAGAAGCCCTGGCAGCGGAGCGCCAAGGGAGAGGGAGAAAGGAGTGAAAAAAGGATGAGCGCTCATGGATGGGCAAATGAAAGACTTGGAGCCGGTGAAGGGGTAGGGGAATGGCCTCCACCGGTTGGAAACGAAGCCGTGGAGATCTTCTGAGAAGAACGAGGAAACTCGCCTGAAGAGAACTTGCTGGCGGCGGCACGCTGCAGAGACCTCAAGGAAGGAAACGCCAGGGAGATGGCGAGGAACGTGGCCCGCTGCAGCGAGCTGATCCCGAAATTGGAGGGTACGAGATACGAACGGTCCCTTTGGAAGGCGAGGGCACTTCGATGTTACGACGCCGACTCCGGGAGCAAGGAGGACGGTTGGGTCTGTGTCAGGGACGTCTATTGGTGGACAGATGTCCAGCACGATCCTAGAGCAGTGAGCACGTTAGCCGACGCCCAGCGAAGGTGCGACACCGGCGCGGACGATGACGGGTACGCCCTTGGAAGCATCGGTGATGGACTCGGGAAGTCGCCCCAAGGTGGAGTTCGCCTTGGATCGGACTCATCCCTCGTTACAACCGGTAGACAGCGCTGAAGGAGACGTGCCAATGGTCACGTCAGCGTACGGCCGACCCCGTAGCAGCGTACCGAGCCCACAACGAAGCCGACGTGCCCCAGGGACTGCACCTGTTGCTGGGACACCAACGCAATCGTACGATCCTAGTAGAAGTCGTGGAACGACGCCTGTTCAATGAGAGAGGACGTCAACGAGGGGAAGTGGAGCGCCGACGACGGACCCAGCCTTACCGGCACTCATTATGGACAGTATCGCTCAAATGCTACAGAGGGCTGCGATGATGAACGGAACGCCGATGCCGACACCAACATCTCAAGCTACGGGACAAGTACCACGTACCGTGACGACGCCGACCCAGTTCAAATATTAGCATTAGTACAGGTAATCCCCGATACCTACAGTATTACCCTGGTCCAAAAGACGCTACCGGTACATAGTTCTTTGAACCTATCTAAAAATATCATAGAGGTGCCAAATCCTTATCATATAATTACTAAGGCAGAAAACCATTAACTGAATCCCTTATCAACACGAGAAACCTCGATTTTTGATCACCTATCACGATATATAAACGAGAGAGCAATCATTTATGGGAGCTGAATCTTCTCGTATGTTCGGGAGGCTTTCACTCTATCCGCTAAGCGGCTGTATACTCCCTAAGCTACACTATAGCTGGCGCTGTAGCCTACAGCGCCTTTTGGGTGTATTCGAAAAAAAAATTGCCGGGAGTGTGAAGGCAATCGTGAAGACATTAACGCCATCTTCCGTTGCCCTACATGTACTTGTGAAAGTACTCACGCTATCCCCCGCTACTCGACATGTGAAAATCCCTGGTTCTTACTCAATCTCCGTGTACATATGTTTGTAGTTACACCAACAAAGATGATTTCGTGTCATTGTGTGGTGTTCGTCAAGAAACGAAGACACGGAGAAGGGAGCCGACGGTGCTCCCTGATAGTTAGCCGCTATTGTATTGCTGAGTAAATACAAAGTGACTCACTTTCTGTAGTAGGAACTCACTAAGTGAGGTCCTACTACATGCAGCTAGACTACATGGTACTGGTTGTCTTCAGCTGCATTGGTTGGACACGAAGGTTGTCATCACGTGTGGCGTTACAGGGTATCTTGTCATCCTGGATGCCGAACGCTGCATGCCGCGGTGTCGATACGTGGAAGATCATGTGATCTGTAGTCTTCAGCTTGTAGCTGGAGTCTTAAACTATAATACATGGATAGCTCAAGAATTCTAAAAGGATTTACAATGAACTAAAAACGGCTGCGGAGGATAATTCCCTTCCTCGTCGCACTAACATGAATGCAGCCCAGTCGCTGGTACGTCTGTATCACAAGAAATCGGAGTCCCGTTTATAACTTGATAGGATGGTCATTATGAGCCGCAGAAGGATTGTCCGTTGGGACGGTTTTCTGGAAAGCGTTGAATTTCTTTTCGTGCTTCATTCTGCATTCCTTCATCCAGCTCTCAAGCCACTGACTTTCTACATCAGATCATGAAGCTGTCTTTGGGTTTTGTGGTCGCGGCAGCGTTGGGTTTCGTGGCGCAGGACGCTCTCTCAGCACCCACAGAGATTGCCAATGGCTTGGATGCAAGCTTGGATCCTGGTCATGATCATCCAAGTGGCCATGGTCGAGTTTTACGAGGTCACAAACGTCATAGTGCGCTCAACAACGATAACATTGATGAAGAGCGGTTCAAGATCGACAAAATCACGGAGATGCTGACCGACATAAGCTATCGGACAAAGAAGTTTTACAAATGGAAATACACCTCGAAATTGTCCGACGATGCCGTTTACAAGAAGCTGAGGGTTGACGAAAACCCGACATTCCGGACGCTTTTCTACAAATACCAAGACTATTGATTCGGTCGAGTAAAGTTCCTTGATCAGGGTGATTTTGTATTTTTCTTCCTCTTAAATCGGTGGGTGTTCCCAAGGTCAATCCATACAACTACTTGAAACGGTTGTCTATTTGAGTAGACTACTGTATTGAAATATGCTGGGAAGCTTTAGCATTGTAGCATACAGGGCTGCCCTTACCAATCCGTTCGACTCTGTACTCACATACGATTTTTGAAGAATACGATAGGTCCGCGGTCCATTGGCTAGCAAGTTCACTTCTACCCGGAGATTCACTCGGTTTAAGTGCTTTAAAGACAGATCTTCAGTTCCGTAACACAAAGATCGGTGTGACATCACGCACAGAAGCGACAGAGACAGCGAAGAAGGTTCTGGGTCTGATGGACGTGACGCTGCGCAGTGAAGATGGTACGGAAGTGGCCTAGACGACTCTTAACCCCTCTGTTACCAACGTCGTAAGTTACGACTTTGAGTAGGGCGAAAGTGGTAACTTACGACGTAATTCGAGCCTTCAAACAGAAAATGGCTCGAAAAAAGAGGACACGATACTTTAACCAAGTCAAAGTTTGGAGGCAAATTCTATCAGCTGAAAGAGGTCGATTCGGCAAATGTAAAAGAAAGGGTGGGGGAAGGGTAGATGTGCTGCACCGAACAGAATGATGAGTGGCCGAGAGCGCCGACTCGAGCCACTGGTGTCTCATTCAAGAACTTGCCATAATGGCGAGAGTTCGATCAAGTACGCGGACGAAGCAATCAGCAGTTGCCAGCACGATGGACGTGCGTGCCATCGACTTCAAGCATCTCTGGCGGCAGCTACGCGCAGTGGGATGGACGTCGAAGAGACCTTCCGGTGGACTTGCGAAGGAGTGGACGTACACGTCGCCGGACGGGAAGTCGCTCACTCGTGCGAAGCTCGTATATGGTTATGTCCTCCATTTGTCTAATTTATATCACTTGTCTAGGGGAGGATGCTGTGGTGGCTTATGCAATCGAGACTGGGCTTATTGCTGAAGAGAGTGGCGACAGTGAGAGGGAGGTGGGCAGTGATGAGGTCGTGCCGGTGGACGTTACAGTGACGGCGTCACAGATAGACACATCCATCGCGCTGTCGGCCAACACCTTATCGGCGATGTTTGGCACGGACAGTGACCCCCAGTCGGAAGCGGAGGATCAGTTGGAGCAGTCGGATCGAGAGATGGTCGTGGGGGCGTTCCAGCGGCTCCTGTCAGGCGCCGAGTCGAGCAATTCGGACGACAACGCATGATGGTTGCGCCACGTAGGAGTGTGTGTGGAGGTGAGACTGTGGAGGATGACTGCCGTGTGGCACTGCCGGTAACCGACGTGAATGTTATGGGCGATGGAGATCTTTCGGATGAATACGAGGCCGTCGATTCTAGTGGCAGCGACAGCAGCGACAATAGTGGCGACGATATCATCGTGAGGCGTGAGTACCCCGACGACACACTTGAGGACGATGAAGACGTTGCTCTGATGGACGACGCATTTGTCGAGGCGTTAGGTGGCAAATTAACACTGGAGTCGATCGACAAGGCCGCACTCCGGAGCTTTGAGTGGAGTCCTCCTTCGTCCATCTTCGAAGCTGACAGTGGAGGGTACCCTCGCCTGTCTACGGACGACGCCGTACCGATCAGGGAGCTACAGGACATTGCGGATTCTCCCTTGCTGCTTCTATTTTACTTCCTACCAAACCACTGTGGGTTACCATTACCAAGGAGACAAATCGCTACAAGAAGCAGACAGTACACGCCAGAGCTAAGCGAATCCGACAGAAGCAAAGGAAACGCACTGTACCAGCCCCCGAGACTGTTAAGCAGATTGAAAGGCGATTGCGCGTCGAGGCTGCGTACGAAACTCATGAGATACTCCACGTCATTGGGCTCTTAGTGGCAAGAATGCTGAACCCAATGACGCGTCGCTTTTCTCGGCATTGGTCAATGACCGAAGACGGTGCAATACCTGCCGGAAACTTTGGCAAGTTCATGGCTCGAAACCGCTGCACGTCAATACTTCGATACTTCCATGTCGTGAACAACGAAGCCCCACGGATTCGAGACAAATTGTGGAAGTTACGGCCTGTTGTCGACACGTTGCAAACTCGGTTTCGATCTGGCTGGTCACTCGGCAGTAAGTTTTCGTTTGACGAAGGCGTACTACCAGCCACGTCCAAGCGCAACACCACGGGGATGTTTATGCCCGACAAGCCCCATCGATACGGAACCAAGTTGTTTATGGCTTGCGATTCTGTGAGTGCATACTGCCACCGGTAAGTTTGTTTCGTTTATTAATTATGTCGTAACTTACGGCTTGAATTGTAATACGATATTTTATTACGTCGTAACTTACTACTATAGATTCGAGGTGTACGTCGGAAAGCGTGAGACCGAGGATGGTGATCAGCAAGCAGTCGACGACAAGACGGGGGCTGCTGCAGTTATTCGAAACATGAAAGCCGTTCTGGGAGATCGATCACAAGGGTTTCGATTGGTAGTGATCGATCGATTTTACTCGTCTATCCCACTGGCTATTCAGCTTCTATCGATGGGTAGCTACGTGGTGGGAACGATCATGGTCAACAGACTGGGGTTCGACAAGCAAGTTATTGAGAAGCGTAAAACACGTCCTCGAGCGATTGAGCGTGGTACTTTTGCGTTCTCTCGCTCCACTGCTATACCGACCATGATAGCTTGCCACTGGTGGGACCGAAAGCCGGTCCACTACCTGGCCACGGGTCCGGTCATGGCAGAGGACTCTATTCGTCGTAACGTCAAGATGGTCGGGCCGTCTTGCGTCAAATGCCCAAAGTTAGTTACTGATTACCAACGCTGGATGGGCGGAGTTGATGTACATGATCAACTTCGCCTGCAGTCCTATTCAATCCAAACGGCTTTCCGTTTCAGGAAGTATTACAAGTCACTGTTCATGGGTTTCATGGACATGGCACTCGTCAATGCGTATTACACACACAAGGAAACATGCCGGATCAAGAGGCTGGTACCAAAAGATCGTGGAGAATGGTATCTTCTACTTCATAAGCAATTGATGCAACTCAAAGCCGACGACTTCATTGAAGCTACTGCTCCTACACCTTCTCCTATGGCTC
This sequence comes from Phytophthora infestans T30-4, assembly GCF_000142945.1. NCBI lineage: Eukaryota > Oomycota > Peronosporomycetes > Peronosporales > Peronosporaceae > Phytophthora > Phytophthora infestans. Next base: position 921,548 of record NW_003303725.1, on the reverse strand, counting down.
GCTCTCGCAAGCGCCGCCGACTAGACGGTCACAAACACATCCAGTTCGACGACTGGGTCACCGTTTCAGGCACCCAAAAGCGCCGGCAACGCTCTTGCAAAGTATGCGCTCTTCTACGAGGCGATCGAAAAAAATCCTTTCAAACGACCTATTATTGTGAGGATTGCTCACACGCAGACGCAAAGTGCTTCCTCTGCTCCAAGTCGCGCCATAGCTACGGAGGCGTGCGCAAAACATGCTATCAGATTTGGCACGAAGACTTTGACAGTGGGGCTTCCATCCCAGCATCGCTCGGCAAGCGAGTCGTCTTGCGACGATCAGCCAAGGCTGGTACTCGAAAACCAACTCGGCGTGAGCTGCTCTGTCAACAAGACGGCGAGGCCGACAATGAAGAGGATCAGCCAGCTCAGCAATCGGCAATCGTTTGAATGCGTTTGGACAGCACTTAGTTTATGTAAATGTAGCTCTTTCTCTGTTGTACGAGGATCTCTACGGATGTGTAAATAGGCATCTGCTTCGACAAAAACAATACTTGAACGTCGTAAGTTATTGCTTTTCGTGATACGACGTGCTCATAATGTCGTAACTCATACGACGTAGCTCAGAATATCCTCTGACAGTTTATAGCGGGAATCCAGTGTGGAAAAGACACATCCATACAAATAAATATACTAAAATAAAGTCGTAACTTACGACGTAAAATAGGTGGTTCCAACACGGATCTTCTGGTAACTGAGGGGTTAAGAGACATCGCCGACTTTGTGACCATTTTACCCAGGCGGCAAGACAGCGCATTTCAAACAGATGAAGGAACAAAGCGGTGTTGCGTTTGAGGACATGCTGATCAATGACGATGATCTGGAGAACGTACACGACGTTAGTGCACTGGGAGTGGTGAGCTCGCACTGTCTCGATGGCCTCTTGGCTTCAAGCCATGGAGGTTTACTATGTACACCTTTGCCAATCCAAACTGGTGGTAGTGTAAACCAAAACGGAGTGAAGTAACCGAAGTAACATCTAAATTTGAGGAATAATTTTACAAAATTAGGTTTTAGAGCAATGTAGATTTAGTGTAGTGCAAACTGGCAAGAACGCGAGTGACACATCCAGCAATACGAACTACGGGCTCGCTGCGGACTGAAGTACACACAAAGATGTAAGGGGGCGTGAACCTGCGTATGGGCGCCAGAACACGAGAGTGTGGGTGCACACAGTGACCTCTCAGCTTGTACAGCCTGCATAATCATCGATAGAGGGACCAAGACGGCCAGCAACCCGATTACAGTAGACAGAGTACATCAAGGATGAGAGCTTTGGGCTGCGCTTGCAGATGTTAACCGGCCGTGGGGAATGGAAGGAGAGGGGTTGCAGCTCTGAGTTTGCGTCTCAAAAACGGCGCTTCAGCGATTGACGTGCCATCAAGCGCTCGTGTTGGGGCTGCTTGCCTGGACGGTCAGCGTTAAGAAGAGTTCGTACACTTATAACGGCGTCCGGTGCGGGGCGCTCGTGGCTATAGCCAATGCACTAATGTAATGTACGTGGTGCATGTGCAGTACTGTAGAAGACAAGATACTCTTATCGAGGCGACCATCGAACAAGAAATACTTCATCCTTTTGCTTTACACTAAATCCGTATTGGTCTGGATTAATTTTGGGGATTTCTAATTTTTTAAAAAAATAAATTTCTAAATAAGGGACACTCCGTTTTGGTTTACACTACCACCAGTTTGGATTGGCAAAGGTGTAGATGATTGAAACTACCTCAGTGTTGCTGAAGGACATGTCCTACTTCATCTAATACACACTTTCTTGGGGGATACAGAAACACACCATTCACGAATGCTTAGATACCGATATTTGTGTGTGTTAATTATAAACTTCACTATCGCATTTTTGGCCATGAAGAAAAAAAGTAAAATGAATAGAAGTCCTTCGAAGTACCGGTATATTCATCGATATATGCATTCGACTGTGAGAGGTTTTAAAGGAGGACAGCATCCTCCTTTTGAATTTCCTTTAGCTGTTTCGTATACCTCTCGAGCTCAACCTGAACAACGTCTTCCGTTTCCTGTCCTAATCCCGCTTCTCGAAGGCTCTTCAGTGTCTTGCACGCGTCCTTGATCATTTTCATCAACCTTGCACGCTGTTCGGTTTTACTTATCTCGTCACAGCTCTTCTCAGAGGTAGCCACATCGCTAGCGTCTTTATTCTCAGCAGCCCTTGGCGTCGACAAACTCAAGTTCTGTGTCAACTTCCCATTGACACTACCCAGCAGATGCGGCTTGACGTTGAGCCAGCACGCCAAATAATACACGTCCGCTCGACTTTGACAAAAAGTGGAAAATTCGGCATCCGGGTCTCCACTTATCTCAAATCGAGCTACTAAACTCGTGTACGCGGCACACAATTCTCGCCACATTTTCCACAATTTCTCACTAGAATGGTACACCGGCGTCCCTAATTGAAGCCCTTCAAAGAGGTGACCTTGGAATACTACTCGACTGTACTCCGCTAAGGGACTTATAAATTGAGTCCGCACTTTCTCCCAAAAAGGGTTATTCCCTGTCGGTTGGTCCGAGGTTAACGCTGTCTGTGAGGACTCAGCGTTCATCGCGTCCACAGATGCCGACAGCTCTTCCCCGAAAATCACATTAACAAGTCTCAAATTGCAATTCTTGGTCCTCCGAGTCTTGGTCACCGCCACTTTCTCGCGAGTCAAAATTTGGGATAACAGGTCAGCGTACCCCGCTTTATTGTTGTAGACGGCGTAATCTTTGCTACGCACAGGGACTCCCAGCAGTCCAATGAAGCTTCGCAACTCCTTGCATGTGCACTGCATGATGGCCGTCTGTAGCTCCTCGCTCTTACCCTCGGCGCTGAGACGCTGCAGGCGCTGGAGCTTGCTCACTCCAGCTGTAAGACTTGCCATCTTCGCAGCAAGTATAATACCGAGCGTTTTGACACACAATTTTAAGTAAAAAATAAACACATAATTTAGCGTGGTTTACACTAAATTGTATCTTTCGCGGCTGTTCAAGATCTATAGAAAGATATGCTTGTCATTTGAGTTTTGTGTCATTCGCGATTAAGTTCTGCAGAAGCCAAGAGCACGTCGTGTTAGATCTAAATGAAGCTTTTGTGCAGCTTTGCATCGTTGCTCTTGCTGGTCGGGGCTCATCCGGTATCGTCGTTTACTATCGACGCTAGTGCCGAAGTCGCCGCTGCGAGACCCGACGTTGAGGTGGAATTTGATCTGGATCCAGAGTCCAAAGCGCAATGGGGCGCGTACACTGGATCCCGCTCAGATCGTCCGGTTCTTGAAGGTCGATCAGGATCTATGGGCGTGAATATCCGTCCACTGGGGAGTGCCAAGGTCAAGCCTTTAGCTCCCATGTCGACGGTACTGCAGCCCGAAGGTTTCAACTTTGGACGTGGCACGGCATACATAACAACGGAGAACGTGGAAGTAGGCAGTGTATTATTATCATTGCCAATGAGTCAGGTGATGAGTGTGGAATCGGCTGCAAGAGGGAGAGTGGGGCTACTATTGGAGGTGAATCCAGACCTACCTTCAGCCATCGCATTGGGACTACACTTACTGGAAGAACGAGCTCTAGGAGCGGCTTCCAACTTCTCCGACTTTGTAGCTACATTACCAACGATCGAAGCAATCAACAGCACCTTGTTCTACTCGGAAGACGAGATGAAGGGGCTGGAAGGGTCGCAGCTACAGCGATTCACACTCGGTAGAGCTCAAGCCGTCGACGCCTTCTACGACGCTCTCGTGCAACCCGTCACATCACGCGAAGCTGTAGACCCACCCATCTTCCATAAGAGCGAGTTTACACTGGATAAATTCCGCTGGGCGATGGGTGTTGTGTGGTCGTCCACCTTCCAGTTCGGAGAAAACGAGGACGACGTTATTCTAGCTCCTGTTCTAAATACTATTGGAATCTGTACCGATCTAAATCAAGAAGGCAACGAGGCGTGTCCTGAGACAAGCATTAAAGTGGATACCGACACCCAGAGACTAACTGTGTACGCTTCAGTGGCTTATTCAAAGGGCCAAGAAGTGCGTCTCTCAATGCCTGGCAAGTCCTCGACCCAGCTCATGCTAAGCCACGGCTTTGCGAGAGCTCGAGCTTCCAAGCTGGACAAATTGGACCTCACTGTAACATTGGACAGCAGCGATACTTTAGCTCCTTTAAAAAACTACTTGCTGCAGACACAACTGAACGAAAGCATCAATGCGACGTATGAGTTCTTCTATGGCAGCTCCAAGATCGACGAGTACGTCTCGACTTCTTTGAGAATGAAACTCTTGTCTGGTGGCGAGCTCGCGCGGTACAAAGAGCTGCTAACTCCAACAGAGGGGGAGGAGCATCGACCCATTGTGAGTCTACGGAATGAGTTCGTCTTCACGCGTGCTGTCATCTCCACGTGCACGACGCTGTTAAAACAGTACCCGACAAGCATCGAACAAGACCAAGAAAATCTCGCTAAATTATCCGATAAAGACGACGTCGAAAGTGTCCGCATAGCGCATGTCCAACGCATCTTGATCATGGAGAAGCAGATTCTAAACGAGACGATGGAACTTGCGTTGGACCAGTGGCAGAGCCTCCTCTACTCGTCACACCCAAATCTACTCGAAGTCTAAATTCTAGAATCTAGAAGGTTGACAACACTAAATTTGGTCCAAAATGCCGTGCCTTAATTGTAAGCTTCGTATTCTCCAGAACGCGCTAACGACAGCGCTTCAACTTGCAGCATGGAGTGTCCACGGGCATTGCGAGCCATGAATCCAACTCCAATCAGCTCGTCTCCTTTGCGAAGTAGACTCACTACCTTTAGAAACGTTTCTAAGGACCAATTCATCGTCTCTCGCTGTAAGAAAACCTGCAGCGGTCTGTCGTAGCCAGTGCCCGTCAACTCGAGCGAGAGGAAGGCCATACCCTTGCTAAAGCGACGAACACGTGTGATTTCACCCGTAACTTGCACGTACACTTTCCTCGAAGCCTGTTCTTGCTCTTGTGCAGCTTTCACTCTGGCCTCCGGACTGTCGATAGCCACGAGGCTGTTTCCAAGCTTCGATTGTCGCTCTTTAAGTTTCTTCTCGAGCTCTAACCAGGTCTCCAGGGCAGCATTTCGACCGATGTTGTTGCTGTCTTTAGTATTAACAACAGTCGGCTGTACAACGGCCAGCTTTTGGAGCTTGTAGCAGCAGTATACGTATACTGGTGTACCAGGAGACTGCTCCTTGGACGCGATGAGAGACTGCACATCGAGCTCCAGATCTTCGTGTGCTAAGAACTCCTTCTTACGCCATTGTTTACGCGATGTGAGACACACAAGCGACGCTTTCCGACTGGTAGATTCAGGACAACTACCCGACACAAACTGGTCCAAGGTGCGACATACAAGGCGGAAAAAAGACGGCTTCTTCTTCGCACGACCACGGAACCCTCGGAAGATGAAGCCTGCATCTAAAACGCAAGCTAGCGAAGGAGTCAGGTGCCCATCGTTCTCGAATTTCACCGTTATCTTCTCCTCTTCGTCGCTGGTTAAAACGACAGTAGACTGGAGAATGTAGTGGCCACAAGGCTCAAATTTAATGCTCTCGTCTTCCGTTCCAGGGTCACTAGCCACGTCGATTATGCACTTGTGGAGCTGCAGTTTCAGCGTCTTGGTGCCTTGTTTATCGTTCATACTGAACGATAAATTGTCAGCTATCGACAACGTGTAGACGTGTTTGTATCCATCTCGAAGTAGCAGACGCACCGCCAAGCGACGGGGATGCCAATCAAGCGCGAGTACATGAGTATCCACGTCAAGATGAGACGCAACGGCGGACGGCAAACTGCTGCCAAAAGTCTGCTCCTCCGCCGTGATCTCTTCTGGATTCATAGAAGAGATATCGCGATCGAGTTCTTGTAATGTATCGCTAATAAAATCGAGCACTCCATCACGTTTCTTTAAGCTCTCCGACTGCCTCTC
>NW_003303725.1:908234-915264 GCF_000142945.1 Phytophthora infestans T30-4 | reverse complement strand
ACGAGATCTGGTCTACGTCCGAAGAGCATTTCTTGCTGGCCGTACCAGTTGCAGCACGGTAGTGTGACCACACCACACACCTGCTCGGCCTGGACGGCACTCAGCGCCTGATCCAGCGTCACATGGGCGTGTACGAGTACCACAATCGCTCGTCTCAAGGTAATTCGAATATTCTCAATCTTGTTGCGCACAGTCACTAAATTCGACACGTCCGCCCAGCCCTTTGAACGCTGTAAAAACAAAATATTAGCAATGTAATAGAAAATATTTAAACTGTATTTCTTCAATAACTCACCTCGCTTGTACCCTTCTCCATTGCTGGGTCCACACTATAACACTTCCATCCTCGCATCCGGAACGCAAACATCGCAGCCGTGCGTGCTGTTCACACAATAATAAAAAAATATTATTACAAAAAAAATGTTTTTAGGGACGCTTACTACTCACGAGTATTGCCGTCTCCTACGACAACAATTCCATCGTGTTTTCCATTGATCTTGAGACTTTCTTCTTCGCTCTTGGGCTCAATGTATCGTCGCACAGCATTGAACAGCGCCATGCTCTGGAACGAAAAATACAGACCTCATTACTGATTTATATAGCGCTAATGTGTACGTGAAGAACGCGAAGTTTACCTCTGTCACCTCCTTTGCGTCTGGGAACAAGCCGTGTTGCAGTAGGGCAGGAGCGCAATGCAGTTTGCCAACGAACTCATTGAGATAGCGCAGCGACACGGGAGGTGTAGAGGGTGACACTGCTGCAGCCACTTCAGCGCTGTTCGAGGAAAAAAATGGCAAAGTTTCGGAGCTTCCAGACACATGGGGCGGGCGGCACAGTTGCCACCGCGATACGTGCCGTGTCGACGCCATACTGACCAATTGTAAAACTAATATGTAAAAAGCAGTACTGCTTTTTGTAAAATGCACTATACAGTAAAGTGCCAATTAAAAAGAAGTGTGCAAATTCGAAATTTACAAGTGTGCAAATTCGAAATTTACACTCGTATGTTTTTGCGCATGAGAGCTCCTACTTAGATGAGGCCAAACTACTTTGGAAAACGCGTTAGTCAACTCGAACATTGAGTAATACCAGTATGGATATCCGAAATAAAAAGGAGAAGTTCTTTTAATAAACGGCTATGATAACTTAGCAGTACTTTCACAGCGAAGCTGTGCGCGCGCTCGAGCTTATTCAGTTTCACAGCAGCGTCGCTGGCATTCTTATGATCTTATTTCATACGAACAAGCACTTTGTTGCGCCTTCCGCACCACTCCGTTCGAAGTGATTGTAGCTGGTCTGAGTCCATTGTTGATGTAACGGGGTACGTAACCCTAGGTGTACCCCGGTTACATGAAGTACACTTCAGGAGTATGACAGTGTGACACGATATATCCCGGAGTATGACGTGTCAATGACACGTCATACTCCGGGATATTTAGTACAAGGTACCAAGGTCGTTCAAAGCCAACCATTGGTTAAATGACATTGCATTTCTATAGGTAACTAATAGTTTGTATTAAACCCAAACTTAGCCTACCTATAAATATACTCAGTTTACAATCTACCTTATTTAGGTCACTTCGCTCTCTTAAATTAAAGAGAGGACCTGTGAACCCGTTCACTGAGAGCTTGTATACTCTTGGAAGATAACTTCCTCTAGCGCAAGGTGCTGTGTGACCCCGCCACACTTGGTAGCACTCGTAGTCAATCCACGCCACCGCGGGTAGACTACCTAAACCTCTCCGAAGTTCGTTGCCATGGATAGGAACGACTTCTCCCATATGAACGACTCTCAGTTCGAGTCGGCTCGGAAGATGGCAGGCATCTTCGGGATGGAGGCCCTGCAGAGCCTGGTGGTATCAACACCGGCTGAGCAGCTCGAGCGCGTCAATGCATTCGACGCGTACGAGCAGGGCCTCATCGCGCATGTGCGGGAGAACCTGCAGGTTCCGGCGGCGGAAGCAAATCCGCCTCACCCGAAGCCAATACGGCTGAAGGTTAAGCCGTATGAAGGGAAGGAAGGCGAGAACCTTCACTTCTGGGTCCGAGAAGTAGAGCTCGCGATGGACGCGGCTCTGATCTCGACCGAGCAACTGCGTGTTGCTTTTGCACTCTCCAACCTTAGCGGCCGTGCTAAGAGTTGGGTGTACACACGGGAAGCAACATCCCCTGGATGTTTCACATCCTGGGCTCAGCTGTGCGAACAGCTTCGAGCCGCGTTCCTCCCGGCGAACTACGAGTACCGCCAGCGTTCGCGCTTCCTCGCGTGTAAACAAGGAAGGCGCGAACTGCACGAGTATGTGCAAGAGATACGGGAGCCCACGGCATCCCTAGTGGGAAACCCACTCAACGAACACATCAAGATGACTGTGTTCATGGACGGCGTTCGAGTGGGCCCCGCACGCACTCAGCTGTTCCGGGTGCAGTCAAGCACCCTTGAAGAGGCGATTCAAGTGGCTCTTCAAGAAGAGTACAGCCATCGCCAGGCGCGTACGCCGGCCTCAGCGTGGCCTGGGAGTTCCTTGTCGGCTCCCGGTCGAACAAGCTCCAACGGACCAGTACCCATGGAACTCGGGTCCGCCGAACAGCGTGACATCCGCTGCTTCGGCTGTGGGAAGATGGGCCACTTCAAGCGTGACTGCCCCGCGGAAAGACTCCGCAGACGGTCCTTCCCCAAGCCCATCCTCAAGGGTCGCTGGCAAAAGCCAGGATCCCGGGGACAGGGGAACGCAGGGAACCAGTAGGGGCGGGGCGCCCTACTGGGGAAGAACTAAGTCTTCGTGATGGGTGCGCGGGTGGCGCGTACCACGGGGACTTAGCCCCTGAGAGTCTTCGCACTCTCGAATCGGCGAAGAGCAGCGGCGGGTTGCTCGTAGTACACGGATGTGTACGGGGATACGATCATCCCTTTAGAATCTTGATTGACTCTGGGGCGTCGAAGAATTTCGCACGCCGCCAGACGGTTGCTCGTAACAGCAATAAGTTGTCCGAAGTTTTGAGAGAAAGCAAGGGCAACGGGACGGTGTCAGTACGACTGGCCGACGGGAAGGTCGTCACTGTCCCCAACGTCCAAGTGGATCTGGCTGTCAAGTTTGAAGACTTTGACAGCCTCGAACAGTTCACTGTTCTCGATATGGATCCATATGATATGATCCTGGGCATGCCCTGGCTTGAGGAGCACGAGCCCTGGATCGACTGGCGAGGCAAGGCAATCGGTGCCAGCCGCCCTGCGCAGTCCGACAGAGCATTGGTGAGTCATGTTCCCACCTCTGTCAGGACCCGAGGCGCCCGCGAGGGCTGCCAGAGTACCAAAGCATCCGGCAGATGCTTGGGAGTCGTCGACGTATATGACGACTCCGAGGATGTTTCGATGGTGGCCGCGCCCAGAAGCGGCGCCGGCCAAGTGGGTAACTTAGGTCCAGAGGCGGGTAACTTAGCTCCGCAGACAGCTGCAGCTGTCATGAAGACTGAGAACAGCGTGTTCAGAGTGGGTACCAGAGTTCCACTCACGGTCGCCCAGACCATAACTGAAGAAAAAGACGTCGGATACGCTTCCTGTGTGGGTAACACAGTGCCACACGCGGTCGCCCAGACCTTAACTGAAGTAGAAGGCGTTGAACACGCTTCCTGTGTGGGTACAGCAGTACCACACGAGGCCACGAGTGCCTCGGATGTCGTAGCGACGACATTCCTAGACGTGGGCAGCACAGACCCCCGTCACAGACGCCGTAGGCAAAGACGCCGCCGCCGCCGCCTCAAGTTGGATCCGAACTTCGTTCCGATCGACGTCGCTTCAAGCGACTCGGAGTCCAGGGCCCGGGATCCTCCGACAAGGCCGGTGGAAGTGTGTTATCACATCTTCGATGGCGAGACAGGTTTAGCCGTCAGGGCATCTGGTGTCCACTTGGAACCGTTGCCAGAGGTTGCAGAGATACTGCACCTCGAGGAAATGACGGCTGAGTCTTTCCTGACCAGCCTCAAGGCTGGAGAGATTGCTGAGATGGTACTCATGAGACCTGAGACCACTCAGGAGGAGCTGAACTCCTCCTCTGTCTTGGACGAGAACGTCCTGGAAGACATGAACAAGCAGCGTCAGGCGCGCTTGGGCTCTGAGATTCTCAAGAACCCCAAGGATCCGGTGTATCCTTTGGTGACGGAGTATGCGGGCGTGGTGAACAAAACACCCACCGACCCAACTCCCACCGGATCGAGGTGTACGACACGAGATTGATCTTGTGCCCGGCAAAAAGTATTGTGTCACGAGGCAATGGCCTCTCCCGCGCGAACAGTGCGAGGTCATTGATGCCTTCTTCGCCGCGAAAGCGAAGGCAGGCATGGTGCGGGAGTCGAAATCCCCGCACTCGACGCCGACTTTCTGCGTTCGTAAGCCGAACGGAAAGTGGCGTCTGGTTCACGCTTATAACAAGCTGAACAACGCAACGGTGCCGGCCCAAACACCGATCCCACGAAAGGATGTGTTGTTGAGCAACATGGCCGGGAGCGTACTGTACAGTGCGCTGGATTTGGTAGACGGATACTACCAAATCCTGATGCGCGAGAGTGACATCCCGCTCGCCGCGGTAAGCACTCCAAGCGGCATGCTTTGGGAGTGGCTCGTCATGCCGCAGGGCTTGTCTAACGCCCCGGCGACGTTCAATCGCCTGGTGACGCAATTGTTCCGCCCTTTGCGTACCTTCGTACAGACGTACTTCGACGACATATTCATCCATAGCCGTGCCGAAGGAGGCAAGACGGCCATGGAGGTGCACCTAGGACACCTCCGTCGAGTGTTGGAGGTAATGCGGGCGAACTAGCCCTACGCCAATATTGACAAGTGCGTTTTCGCGTCACCAGGGATTAAGGTTATCGGTTGCTTCGTAAGCAACGTGGGCGTTCGGGCTGACCCAGACAAGGTCAAAACCATAGCAGCAGGGCCGACGCCCCGATCCCAGAAGGATCTTCGAATGTGGTTGGGCTTGGCCAACTACCTTCACAAGTACAGCGCTGGGTACGCGGGCTTCGCTAAGCCCTTGTCGAGCCTCCTTCAGAAAGACGTCGACTGGCGCTGGGAGCAAGAGCACCAGGATGATTTTGACAGCATCAAGGCCAGTCTCCAAGAGGCCCCTGTCCTGGCCCTGCCGGACGAGACGAAGCCGTTTAGCGTCGTCTGCGATGCCTCCGATTACGCCATCGGATGTGCATTGCTGCAGGCCGACACGGCTGGACAGGAACGAGTCATCTCGTTCCAGTCCAGGCAGCTCATAGACGCCGAGCGGAACTACCCTGTCCATGACAAGGAGCCCCTGGCAATGAAATATGCCCTTGTGAAGTTCCGTGTTCACCTTCCGGGCTCTAGACCCTTTGTGATCTACACAGACCACGCATCCTTGAGGACGGCGACTAACTCGCCTCACCTCTCCCAAAGAATGGCGAGGTGGCTGTCCTTCTTCGCGGAATACAACTTCCGCGTCGAATACAAGCCGGGCAAGCTCATCGTGCTTGCGGACGCCCTCTCTCGGCGTCCCGACTATGAGTTGGCCCACATCACGCGGGTGACAACGGATCTATATGATCGGATACGCATGACGTATCGGGACGATGAGGCTGTCGCGCCTATCGTCAAGTTCCTTAGGGCCGGAACGAGCGCGAAGTCCGACTGGCTCTCGTCGCGACAGCGCTCACGGCCCCACCGATATGAGTTGAAGGAGGGCCTCCTCTATTATCGGGTGGAGCCCACTGATCCTCCACGGGTGGTCGTACCCAACGACGAGGATCTGAAGTTCGACATCCTCGCGGAGGCGCATGACGCGCCCTCCAGCGGCCACTTGGGCCGCGAGAAGATCTTTCTGTCGGTCTCTCAGTCCTTCTGGTGGACCCACATGTACAAGTGGGTCGCCCGGTACGTCAAGACATGTGACACATGTCAGCGGGTCAAACCCGCAGGGCACTCTTCGGCTCCACTACAGAGCCTGCCCGTACCGGCTGGTTTTTGGAAGTTGATGAGTCGAGACTTCATCTTTGGGATTCCCGCCGACGGACACGGCAACACCGAAATTCTGGTGTTCGTGTGTCGGCTGAGCAAGATGGTGCATCCTGCCCCAGTTCCCGTCACTGTTACGGGCGAACAAACCGCAAGGTTGTTCGTCGATGGCGTGTTCCGCTATCACGGTCTCCCAGAGACGATTGTCTCGGACCGAGACCAACGGTTCACTGCTGCGTTTTGGAAAACGCTGTTCCCTTTACTGGGAACTCGTCTGCAGATGTCCACTGCGGACCATCCGCAGACCGACGGCCAAACAGAGCGCGTCAATCGAGTGCTCGAGGACACTCTGCGCAGTGTGTGCGCGGCAGCACCACGTATGTGGTGTAGCGGGATCAGCAAAATCTGCGAGATTGCCAGATCCAACTTACCAACTGCGCCCAGACACCGACTAACGGAGGGGGTCCCCCGATGATCCGTGTTCTGCTGAACTTTCCTCACCTTGTGTACCCGTCGGTAGGGCGGGATCTTGCTCTCTCGGTAACTTCCGAAGAGTTCAAGTGGTGAAGCTTGAGTGTCTTGGCGAGACGTGGGGATGGGGTGTAGCAGCAGTGGAAAATCTTCACTCTGCGTCCGTATATGGTTCCGTATCCTAAGCGAATATTCGAGCTTATGGATCCGGGGCCTAGATCGTGGATCTGGCCGTAGGGTTGCCTTGCGGGTGTGTTCCCTTGCCTTTGCGTTCCTTTGCGTTGTACTTGCCGCCTCCTGTGACGGGATCTTGAGAGTTGAGAGCCCCTAGGGTGTAACCGACCAAGTAGTAAATTCGGTTAACCTGTCGGATCTGCACAAGTAAAGGAGAAGCTCACTAGGTTGTAGGATCTGGCCAATGTATTATCCAGTTATCACTACCAACACTAGATTCGCAATTCCCAACCTTCTCGGAGCTCGTACGGCCAATGTAGTTCCGGTTCTTGAGGGCAGGAAGGCACTTGCGTGTCACTGTGCAAATTGGAGTCTGTATTGATATTTAAGCCTATACCTGCCTGG
>NW_003303725.1:889846-907752 GCF_000142945.1 Phytophthora infestans T30-4 | reverse complement strand
CCACTTCCACGTGGAGCGGATTCTCCAGGAGCAACGGCGTCGCGGTAAGCGACAGCTCTTCGTGAAGTGGAGGGGTTATGCCCACTCCGAGAACTCGTGGGAGCCGATTGAACGGCTCCTGATTGACTGCCCGAAGGCTGTCGCAATTTGGGAACAGAAGCGGCGGCAGCTTCATAAGTAGTCCGGGGCTTCTTACCCGAACGGGGTACGGACGATGAATACATACCGTACCCGCGCTCATCGTGAGCGCTAGAAGCCGCGCGCTTCAGGATGTCCCTTGGCAGCATACGCTTGCTGATCAAGTGGCAAACCTCACACGAAGATCACGCTGGTCCAGGATGTGGGACAGCTGCTGATCTTCATGGAGCTCTCATAACTCCGTGGGTGAGTACTTGAGAGCTTCCACCCACGTCCAGAACATGTCCGCACAAGAAGTCCACGTGGGACAGTTCTCGGGCATAACCCAGGGGTATCCCCAAACAGGATAGAGACCACCCCGGGTCTCGGGCTTCTTACGACAAGTCGTGAAGTCCTTAAGGGGAATGCGGTGTGGCGCGAGAAGCACACACCGAGCAGCCTCCAAGTTGTCGACGAACAACTGCTCTTTCTGAACAAGGGCTCGTTCATAGACGCCCCTCGAAGTGTGGCCGCCCACAAGGCCACGAGAAGCGACGAGGACCTCTAAGAAGAGGCCAGCCCCAGAGCTCTCCTCGGGAGGCCAATACCCTCTTGAGTTGATGGCAGCTCCCTGGCTGACGGGTGCCGCCACCGAACCCCCACGCACACGCTGGGCAGCTTGGAATTTCTCCTGCTGCTGGTCGAGGTCATTCGAGACCTCCCGAGGCTCAACGATAGCACCCTCCTCCTCTTCATCCGAGGAGTCGAAGAGACTATGATAGGAGCGTCGAGTCTCCTTCTCCTCGCGGAGTGGAGACTTAGAGGCTGTACGCTTCTTTGAGGGCTTGGCGCCTTCGGCTTTAGAGGCCTTAGCGCGCGCAAGACCCTCGGCAAGCGAGAGACGTTTGCGAGGATTCTCTTCCTCATTGCCACCGGCTTTGGGAGCGCCCTTAGCCTTGACGGCCGGACTCTCAGAGCGCACAGAGGTACTGGGGCTGTGATCACCGTGATCAATAGCGGGCGACTGCACGCTGTCATCTTTGTGCTCACTGGGCACTGGGCTGTGCCCTCCCACAGAGCCCGCAGGAGCATCATGAGTGCTATCGGACTCGGCATCGTCCTCACTGCCCGAGTTGAGCTCACGTTCCACGAACCGAGGGTTCGGACGATTGTCTGAAGACGAGGGCGACGGACTGCGGTGCTTGCTTGCGCGCTTGTCCACAGCCGCGTCACCCGAGGAACCGATCGCCTTGGAGGCCACCTGAGTAGCCTCCTTGAGTGCAGAGCCTTTGCCGTGAGGCTTAGTGCTCTTGGCTTGCGCCTTACCGGCAGCAGCCTTGGAGCGTGTCTTAGCACCGCGCTTTGCAGTGCCACGAGGCATGATAACGGTCGAAGTGGAGACCTAGACGAAGAGCGCACAGGTTGCTGCTCGAGGCTCTAACTGTGAAGTGAGCCTCCGCCGCGCTCGCGCGGCCAAGTCGATGGTTTTCGACTTTGAGAATGAGAGTTTGTGACGAACACCTCTTCATTTTGATTGGTCGGTAAACCGAACATAAGTGGGGGACGATGTAACGGGGTACGTAGCCCTAGGTGTACCCCGGTTACATGAAGTGTGACACCTCACACTTCAGGAGTATGACACGTCATACTCCGGGATATTTGGTACAAGGTACCAAGGTCGTTCAAAGCCAACCATTGGTTAAATGACATTGCATTTCTATAGGTAACTAAAAGTTTGTATTAAGCCCAAACTTAACCTACCTATAAATATACTCAGCTTACAATCTACCTTATTTAGGTCCCTTCGCTCTCTTTAATTAAAGAGGGGACCTGTGAGCTGCCGTTCACTGAGAGTTTGTATACTCTCGGAAGATAACTTCCTCTAGCGCAAGGTGCTGTGTGACCCCGTCACAGCTGCGATGAGACAAATGAGCTGGGACTTGGCTACTCGCTGGATATCTCCATGGCTCACTGCTCGTCAATGCGCTTGTGTTTCACAGAGATCACTAGAGGAGGGACTACTGGAGACTGATGGCAAAGCTCAGCCTTGCTAGGCTTTCTAGGCTTGAGGCGAGTTGAGAAGTGATCTGCGGAAGTGAGCCGCAGTTCAATGCGCGCAGCCTGCTTACCCTTGTTACCCATGCAGTATATGAATTTACTAAAGCTATGCATCTATACGGCAACTATCAGTGCGCAGCAACAGTACCGAGCGGCGGCACATTGAAGTTGAAGCTGTAAGTGCCACAGCGGCATGTGGATAGCAGTGAAGGACATCGTCCTTTACATGACAGCAAAGCATCTAAGGCTCTTGAGCACGCCGGGGTAGCAAGTACAACATGGCACTCGCGATCCAGTACGTCACACTCTCACTCGCTCATGGCGCGTGTAGAGACAGAGCAAACACGCTACATTCCTCAGAAGTCTTTCTACTGTTGTGAGCACAGCTATGAGCCTGCTTGCAGTTTCTTCACGTGCAGCGTATATCCCATTCAACCGCTTGGTAACCGATTAAGGCTTCTTCTTCGCAGCAGCAGCGGCCGTACCAGCAATCGACAGCACCTTCATCTGCGAGTGGAACTGACTGGTTTTGCGTGTGCCGAAAGTTTAGTCGCGATGTCCGCTATGTTGGCATCCGTCGACATGTGCAAAGTGCAAAGCATGCCGTCTTCTACAAGGTGCCGCACTATATGGTACTTGCTGTTGACGTGCTTTCCCGGCTTCTCAATTAAGTACAGCACCGGTAAATTGTCACCGCGCAACAGTGGCGTTGACATAGACCAGCGCAGTTCTTCGCGCAGTCCTAGAGTTCAGAGAACATCTTTCGCACCTTCGCTCATGGAAGTTTATTCGCTTCCGTACTTGACTAAGCGTTGATGTCCTGGTTTCTTAAGCCGTACGAGATCACATTCCCATCGAAAGATGTGACGAAATCAGAAATAGCCTTAGCATCTTCTGGTCATCGCGCAGTCCGAGTCGGAATACACGGTGATAGCAACGCTGCGCCGACGTACAGCATCGATATGCAGAGCGTAATCTCGGGTTTGTAGCAAGTATCAAAGTACACGTTGAGCTTCGCAGCGGTAGTCTTCAGTGTAAAATGGCAGAGAATCGCCGCAATGCACAGCATGAACGATGTCCGACCGCGAATCAGATACCAATACTGTAAGCCGCCAACTAACAATGATACGGGATGTATCTCGTGTCGACCGACACCGTCTTCTTCGCTTTACCCTCGCTCGTTGCTCGAGGCGTCAAAAATCCGTATGAGCTGGCAAGGCCAAACGTTTTCAGTAATTTGTCGATGTGTGCTCGCTGACAGTAGATCACTTGATACGCACGACATTCGGCGTGATCTCGATACCTAGTAAGTACTTGTCCGCATTCATACTTGTCAACGGAAACTTCGCTTCCAGTTGCGCTGCACCTCGGGTGCCAAGCTCTAGTGGACCAATCAGGAGAAAATCGTCGACGTACACAGTCAGCAGCATTGTCACGTCGCTGGCATTGTACATGCATAGGCCTGCTAGCGCATATTCAGTCAAGAGAGCCGCAGAACCCCTAGAAAGACGTGCAGCGTCTTGTTATTAGTTATAGATGCCTGCTTAAGGTCATCAAGAGGTTTAATCAGCCGACAGATCAACTTGCCGCCTGGTTTGCGTTCATCAGAGCCGCTCGGGTGTGTGAATATCTCCTCCTCCTAGAGGCCGTATAAGAGCGCAGTCCTAAAAGCGCATTGACGTTTATGCCACCCACGCTTACGAGCATACAGAACGGGAGCACGATTGTTTTCAAATCGAAAAACAGGGGCGTATGTCTCCAGGTAGTCAAAACCAGACTGCTGTTTGAAGCCATGTATTACTAAGCGGACGTTGAGCCGCTTTATACGTGCATACCCCACTTGTGGGTTATAATGGTTATATGCTTTGCCTTTGCTCTTACGACCAGCTTCCATGTTCCATGCTCACGAAGAGACTCCAACTCTTTATTCAATGCTGCTTCCCACTCAGGCTAGTACTTACTTTTCTTGGCTTATTTGTAGGCGCTAGGGATAGATATGTTGACTTTCAAATTAATGACAGCTCCAACGACGTACTCCAGAAGATGTGCTGGGGGGTTTCTCATTTGACGAGCCCAATACTTGCGATGCTCAGTAACAGCAGGTTTCTTCTTTGGAGGCTCGAAATCACCATCGTAGTCCTCACGTGCACGTTGATGTATGCGCTTGCTGGACAATTGGTGTGCACAACTACTCGATTTTGCTTCTGCTAGCTGCAATGCAGCACTTGGCGCTCCCACCTGCTCGTCACTGACCACCAACTCAGGCTCCCTACCTATGTGGTTAGTGCAGGGTTTAGCAGTTCGGGATGCTCTTCCGGAAGCATGCGTTTCTAATGAGCTCACGATTGGTACAATAAGAATCGCAGCTGGTAAGACAGATGCTACATGCTTGTAGGTGTTCAAACGTAGCCGGGGAACGTAACTCTGAGCCACCGTAAAGCGTTCATGACAGAAATCATTTCCATTTCGTATGTTTCCTAAACGCAAATTCACCAGCTTATACCCTCTTGTACTAGCAGCGTAGCTCAACTCGGAGCGCGGATCAGGCTTGTTTCTTGTGGCAGTCTTGAGCGCATTAGACAACTCCATGTTTCTTACAGTACAGTGCTTCATGTGGTGACTTGCTTTGCAATACAGCAGTCGGAAGTTTGTTCCCAGTGTCTACCACATGACGGGATGCCTCTCCCTATAGCAGGTTTGACTGATGCGCTGCGTGAAGCAACGCTCGAAGTCGATGTAGGGCGAGATCATTCGCTCATGTAGCTAAACTGTTCTTGTTAGGAGAATAAGCGTTGGTATACTGCATAGTAATACATTGGCTTTTGCAGAAAGAGAGCAGGTTGTTTTTCTGGAACTTGCCACTTTGATCGGAATAGAGAGTGACTACTTTGTGTCCAGCCCGTTGGAACTGCGTATTTAGTCGTAATATAAGTTTCTCCAGTTTGTCCGTAGCCGCACTCTTTTTCCGTAGCAAGTAGCACCTCGTGTACCTCGTATCACGAGCATCAACATTGTTTCTCCAGTAACAGCCTCATTGTTGATCAAGCATAAATCCACAGAGAGTTTTTCCAATGGAACTGGCTTGTTGTGGCCTTCCACCGGCAAACCGCGTCTACCACTGGATAGAACGCTATGTTGCTCATGTGCACGAGCGGTCAACTTTGCATTTACAAGCTCAGCACGCGAGGCATAAATAGTGAGCTCATCCGACTGAATGCCACGGCGGGCCACATCGCCCATATTTTGGATTACACTCTCATAGCATTCATAAATATGAGGCGAGCGACGCGGCAGTCACCAACTGGGTCATTGTTCTCTGCCAAGATGCGTTGCCATTGGCTCATCTGGCTGCAGCTTACGAGCATACAGGTCAACCAACAGCATGTCGGTATTAACACCAGGATCACGGCCAAAACTTTAGGTTATGTGCTTCCATAGCAGACTAGGATCGGCTTGGAGCACAATGTGCCCCCCCTCATATTGTTGCAGCACTTCGTCAGAAAATGCAGGAGACAAAGAGCCTTTTCGCTTTGCGGCGGCGCATATTCCAGCAGCTCTTCTGGGAAGGTATCACTGAGTGAGAGAACGGCACTAGGCCTTGCATGCGCTGCGCCAGGCGCGATATGGCCATATTAGTTACGACATGCATTCTTCAGACTGGATAGTCAGATGGCTGCGAGAGCTTCTCGCCCACACCAATCTTTGTGACTGCATCGATTTTTGACATACCATCAGTCTCTAACGAAGCCTGGTCAATGCCAGAACCAGACGCGTATATGGGTGCTTGGCCGTCTGGCAGCGAACGTGACGTCGACAACAGAATCGTGCGCGATTGATCCAAGTTGATGGCATGGGATCCGCGTGATGAAGTCAATAAAATTGGCAGTGACGGCAAAGCGCACCGAAGCGTGCCCCCCCCCCCAGCGATGTGGCTGTGACTGTGCTGTTGATTGACATTACCACCGCTGTAGCAAGTGTCGACGCTGGTGTCAGAGGGTTTGGACTCCTAACCTGAGACGAGGCAGGTGAGCTGCGGCTTGGCGACTCGTTGGATCTCTCCATGGCTCGCTACTCGCCAATGCGCTTGTGTTTCACAGAGATCACTAGAGGAGGGACTACTGGAGACTGATGGCAAAGCTCAGCCTTGCTAGGCTTTCTAGGCTTGAGGCGAGTTGAGAAGTGATCTGCGGAAGTGAGCCGCAGTTCAATGCGCGCAGCCTGCTTACCCTTGTTACCCATGCAGTATATGAGTTTACTAAAGCTATGCATCTATACGGCAACTATCAGTGCGCAGCAACAGTACCGAGCGGCGGCACATTGAAGTTGAAGCTGTAAGTGCCACAGCGGCATGTGGATAGCAGTGAAGGACATCGTCCTTTACATGACAGCAAAGCATCTAAGGCTCTTGAGCACGCCGGGGTAGCAAGTACAACATGGCACTCGTGATCCAGTACGTCGCACTCTCACTCGCTCATGGCGCGTGTAGAGACAGAGCAAACACGCTTTCCACATCAGAAGTCTTTCTACTGTTGTGAGCACAGCTATGAGCCTGCTTGCAGTTCTTCACGTGCAGCGTATATCCCATTCAACCGCTTGGTAACCGATTAAGGCTTCTTCTTCGCAGCAGCAGCGGCCGTACCAGCAATCGACAGCACCTTCATCTGCGAGTGGAACTGACTGGTTTTGCGTGTGCCGAAAGTTTAGTCGCGATGTCCGCTATGTTGGCATCCGTCGACATGTGCAAAGTGCAAAGCATGCCGTCTTCTACAAGGTGCCGCACTATATGGTACTTGCTGTTGACGTGCTTTCCCGGCTTCTCAATTAAGTACAGCACCGGTAAATTGTCACCGCGCAACAGTGGCGTTGACATAGACCAGCGCAGTTCTTCGCGCAGTCCTAGAGTTCAGAGAACATCTTTCGCACCTTCGCTCATGGAAGTTTATTCGCTTCCGTACTTGACTAAGCGTTGATGTCCTGGTTTCTTAAGCCGTACGAGATCACATTCCCATCGAAAGATGTGACGAAATCAGAAATAGCCTTAGCATCTTCTGGTCATCGCGCAGTCCGAGTCGGAATACACGGTGATAGCAACGCTGCGCCGACGTACAGCATCGATATGCAGAGCGTAATCTCGGGTTTGTAGCAAGTATCAAAGTACACGTTGAGCTTCGCAGCGGTAGTCTTCAGTGTAAAATGGCAGAGAATCGCCGCAATGCACAGCATGAACGATGTCCGACCGCGAATCAGATACCAATACTGTAAGCCGCCAACTAACAATGATACGGGATGTATCTCGTGTCGACCGACACCGTCTTCTTCGCTTTACCCTCGCTCGTTGCTCGAGGCGTCAAAAATCCGTATGAGCTGGCAAGGCCAAACGTTTTCAGTAATTTGTCGATGTGTGCTCGCTGACAGTAGATCACTTGATACGCACGACATTCGGCGTGATCTCGATACCTAGTAAGTACTTGTCCGCATTCATACTTGTCAACGGAAACTTCGCTTCCAGCTGCGCTGCAGCTCGGGTGCCAAGCTCTAGTGGACCAATCAGGAGAAAATCGTCGACGTACACAGTCAGCAGCATTGTCACGTCGCTGGCATTGTACATGCATAGGCCTGCTAGCGCATATTCAGTCAAGAGAGCCGCAGAACCCCTAGAAAGACGTGCAGCGTCTTGTTATTAGTTATAGATGCCTGCTTAAGGTCATCAAGAGGTTTAATCAGCCGACAGATCAACTTGCCGCCTGGTTTGCGTTCATCAGAGCCGCTCGGGTGTGTGAATATTTCCTCCTCCTAGAGGCCGTATAAGAGCGCAGTCCTAAAAGCGCATTGACGTTTATGCCACCCACGCTTACGAGCATACAGAACGGGAGCACGATTGTTTTCAAATCGAAAAACAGGGGCGTATGTCTCCAGGTAGTCAAAACCAGACTGCTGTTTGAAGCCATGTATTACTAAGCGAAGGTTGAGCCGCTTTATACGTGCATACCCCACTTGTGGGTTATAATGGTTATATGCTTTGCCTTTGCTCTTGCGACCAGCTTCCATGTTCCATGCTCACGAAGAGACTCCAACTCTTTATTCAATGCTGCTTCCCACTCAGGCTAGTACTTACTTTTCTTGGCTTATTTGTAGGCGCTAGGGATAGATATGTTGACTTTCAAATTAATGACAGCTCCAACGACGTACTCCAGAAGATGTGCTGGGGGGTTTCTCATTTGACGAGCCCAATACGGTAGAATTTTAACGGGGTCGTATACAGGTCAGGCCTGATTATTGGGTCAGGCTCCATTTCCAACAGGATCTTCCTACAGAAGAAGAAGAATCGAGCAGTGAAGAAGATGACGAGGCTGTAGACGTCGACAGTGATGATGACAACGAGGGCGTCTCTGGTACTAGCAGCGAAGAGGACGCTGCTAGTACCAATTTGGGCGCAGGTGTGATCAGCAATGACAGTGATGCCGATGAAGGCGACACTGAAGCCGACCCAACCTCGTGCCGCGCAGACCATCGTGGTCTAAGCATTCTAACCCAACTGCTTAGCTTCGTATCTTTCACTTCAATATGTAGCTTAGCAATTGGTCCTGTGTTTGGTAGGGCCGTCAGGAAACCCGCCTGACCCAATTATCAGGCCCTACCCGTAAACGACCCCAAAAATAGCTAACCCCCAATACTTGCGATGCTCAGTAACAGCAGGTTTCTTCTTTGGAGGCTCGAAATCACCATCGTAGTCCTCACGTGCACGTTGATGTATGCGCTTGCTGGACAATTGGTGTGCACAACTACTCGATTTTGCTTCTGCTAGCTGCAATGCAGCACTTGGCGCTCCCACCTGCTCGTCACTGACCACCAACTCAGGCTCCCTACCTATGTGGTTAGTGCAGGGTTTAGCAGTTCGGGATGCTCTTCCGGAAGCATGCGTTTCTAATGAGCTCACGATTGGTACAATAAGAATCGCAGCTGGTAAGACAGATGCTACATGCTTGTAGGTGTTCAAACGTAGCCGGGGAACGTAACTCTGAGCCACCGTAAAGCGTTCATGACAGAAATCATTTCCATTTCGTATGTTTCCTAAACGCAAATTCACCAGCTTATACCCTCTTGTACTAGCAGCGTAGCTCAACTCGGAGCGCGGATCAGGCTTGTTTCTTGTGGCAGTCTTGAGCGCATTAGACAACTCCATGTTTCTTACAGTACAGTGCTTCATGTGGTGACTTGCTTTGCAATACAGCAGTCGGAAGTTTGTTCCCAGTGTCCACCACATGACGGGATGCCTCTCCCTATAGCAGGTTTGACTGATGCGCTGCGTGAAGCAACGCTCGAAGTCGATGTAGGGCGAGATCATTCGCTCATGTAGCTAAACTGTTCTTGTTAGGAGAATAAGCGTTGGTATACTGCATAGTAATACATTGGCTTTTGCAGAAAGAGAGCAGGTTGTTTTTCTGGAACTTGCCACTTTGATCGGAATAGAGAGTGACTACTTTGTGTCCAGCCCATTGGAACTGCGTATTTAGTGTAATATAAGTTTCTCCAGTTTGTCCGTAGCCGCACTCTTTTTCCGTAGCAAGTAGCACCTCGTGTACCTCGTATCACGAGCATCAACATTGTTTCTCCAGTAACAGCCTCATTGTTGATCAAGCATAAATCCACAGAGAGTTTTTCCAATGGAACTGGCTTGTTGTGGCCTTCCACCGGCAAACCGCGTCTACCACTGGATAGAACGCTATGTTGCTCATGTGCACGAGCGGTCAACTTTGCATTTACAAGCTCAGCACGCGAGGCATAAATAGTGAGCTCATCCGACTGAATGCCACGGCGGGCCACATCGCCCATATTTTGGATTACACTCTCATAGCATTCATAAATATGAGGCGAGCGACGCGGCAGTCACCAACTGGGTCATTGTTCTCTGCCAAGATGCGTTGCCATTGGCTCATCTGGCTGCAGCTTACGAGCATACAGGTCAGCCAACAGCATGTCGGTATTAACACCAGGATCACGGCCAAAACTTTAGGTTATGTGCTTCCATAGCAGAATAGGATCGGCTTGGAGCACAATGTGCCCCCCCCCTCATATTGTTGCAGCACTTCGTCAGAAAATGCAGGAGACAAAGAGCCTTTTCGCTTTGCGGCGGCGCATATTCCAGCAGCTCTTCTGGGAAGGTATCACTGAGTGAGAGAACGGCACTAGGCCTTGCATGCGCTGCGCCAGGCGCGACATGGCCATATTAGTTACGACATGCATTCTTCAGACTGGATAGTCAGATGGCTGCGAGAGCTTCTCGCCCACACCAATCTTTGTGACTGCATCGATTTTTGACATACCATCAGTCTCTAGCGAAGCCTGGTCAATGCCAGAACCAGACGCGTATATGGGTGCTTGGCCGTCTGGCAGCGAACGTGACGTCGACAACAGAATCGTGCGCGATTGATCTAAGTTGATGGCATGGGATCCGCGCTGATGAAGTCAATAAAATTGGCAGTGACGGCAAAGCGCACCGAAGCGTGCCCCCCCCCCCAGCGATGTGGCTGTGACGGTGCTGTTGATTGACATTACCACCGCTGTAGCAAGTGTCGACGCTGGTGTCTCAGAGGGTCTGGACGGTAGGAGAGAATGCGTCCTACTAGGTGTCCTAAAGTGTCCTATTGTCCTAAAACCTGGGATAAAAAACTAGCAATCGGCTCATAAACGATCCAATATTTAGGACACCACAACGTGCTTTAGGACGAAACAAGCCAGGCTCCGTGTGTCCTAATAGGACACTCAACAACTCGACACTTGTTATGTCCTATTAGGACACACAGCAACTCAGACTACTGTCCTATTAGGACAACATCAAACCCAACATGTACTGTCCTATTAGGACAACGTTACTAGTTTTCTACTGTCTTATCAATATAATTCAATTATTCATCTCTAATTCACAAGAGCAATTACACATGGGGGATATTGTATTAGTAGGTTCTAAATGCATCTACTCAAAGCTTTTGTAGTCTTCAGGAATCTCCAGTGTCGCTGGTGGGGCATGCTGAGGGGCTTTCTGGCGGAGGTGTTTGATATCCTCGATACGCTGAATATAGCGTGCAGCCTCACGCTTGGTGCCTTCAATAAAGGCTAAAAGGCCAGGATGTACACCCATTGGGGACGCAAAGTCACGATTGTACTTCTCCAATGGATTGTTGGTACGGCTGATCCCATCAACCCCAACACGCATCATCTCCTCAGCATTCCACGTCGTGACGTTATACCTTTCCATCCAAGTCTTCAAAAAATACTTCCAGAATGCATTCCACTTTGTCTTTGCTCCAGTTTCGTCGACAATACTGCGAACGTATCTAACACCCTAATAAAGTGCAAAAAAGTGAGATCCAAAATATATTATGCTAAAAAAGGTCAGATTCAAGTTGTAAATAGGTATGATAAAAATAAAATAGTCCTTTCCTTTTTTGAGATTTAGTTCACATGGAATGATAGTGAACGTGGCGTCGTCGGCAGCATGGCGGCGCTTGATCCCGTCGTACAGCTCTTGCCAGACAACTGGTGGAGGGGTAGCCATGTTGCTGACGCTGCGTCGCTGTAGCTCTAGGCGCATTTCGCTGCGCACATCAATGACTTGTGGCTCCGCCTCGTCGCACGTATGTAGAACCCCGTCTGCTACAACTGCACCTGATCGGACAGTTATCTTAGCCTTGCATCCTTTGCGGAACCGCTTGCAGACGTAGTAAACCGTGCTTGATTCAGGACACGAGCGCTTGATGCAGAAGGAGTAGCCGCGATGGTCCATGGTGCTTAGCTGCCGTGGTGGAGATTGATTAGGACAGTACGTAACGCTAATGTGAGTATTAAGTAACGCTTATGTGATTTTAAGTAGAAGGTCCAGAAGAAAGTTAATATTTGAGTTTTAGGACAATATGGAGGACACAAATTATAATATTCTGTAGCGAAGGATTAGTCGCTTCTTAGGACACATCTCCAAAATCTCCCTGTAAAATTTAGGACAAATAGGACACTTTAGGACGTGTCTTAGGACGCATTATCCTACACCGTCTGGACTCCTAACCCGAGACGAGGCAGGTGAGCTGGGGCTTAGCGACTCGTTGGATCTCTCCATGGCTCGCTACTCGCCAATGCGCTTGTGTCTACTAGAGAGTATAACTGCGTCTAGATAGCCTTGACAAATGGACAAGGCGCTGCGGAGTGCCTAACAGACCCCAATTCGAACCGTCTGCGATTAAATTTGGTGGCGAGAATGGTGTCACGCAAACCGTAGAAGGCGAAGTACTAGGCTCAACCGTTACTTCTGTTGAAATGGCTCCTCACTCAGCATTTGCACCAGATGAACCGATATATATTGTTTTTCTATGTGTTGTGCATTGCCGGTAGTTTGAGGTGTACCTTTTCGTGACAAGAGATACATTTTATATATCTCCTCATTGACAGGGGAATGACGACGTTCCGCCTAGAATTACGGCTCGGACGTTAAATAACAAGTCTTATTACGCGTCTTGATCTCCCAAAAGTGGCATGTGAGGGTTAGGATATTTGCTTTTCGAGCATATTCAATAGCTACATGTGCCGATGCAAACGGTCGAATGAGGTCGGGAAATTTTAATATGCAAAGTTCGGTAACGAGGTGCTCCAAAGTAAGCTACGATGCGAGGCAAGCTAGTGTTCATCACAATTTGTGTTGATGCATACAGATCCGAGTCTACGACTCTCTTAATGTCGCGGCTGTGCGATTCAATTGCGCTCTGACTTAAGGTAACTCTAGCGGACTTGCTAGCAGAATAAAAACAGAATTTCAACTTAATCGACAGATTTCGCTCTCGAAACCATGAAGCAGCGGCAGCCTCACCTAAATCTCCCCAGTTTTCCAAAATACACATTGCCGTTGCTATTTACAGTGCTGCGCTTCGGGCTTTGTGTAGATGATGTACTGATGGTTTCACGATTCCCTCGTATCTTTGCGCTATAGTTTGTAAATGATTTTGTCGAGGAAGATTCCTTGCCAATTGAGGCCAGCAATTCAGAAGTACAATATCTGGCAAATGGGTTATATAAGCTTTGGCAATGCTATCCGCGTGATCCATCAATCAAAATTGCAGCTTCAGCGTGTAGCTAAAATAAAACTTTGACTCATATCGTTGACTATGTGGAAAAGGTTTGTACGCAACCGCAGTTTCCAATCTTACAAATAGGTAGGTGAACGGATAGAATCAAGTGGAGAATCCTTCAGAGGAGTTGTATATCACGCCATAGCAGCCGAGATCGATAAGAGTACAGTTGTTGGCAGCTGATCTGTATGCTCCGTCAGTGGCTCCCGGTATTCCGCGGTGGTGGTGGCCTTGCCTGGCTAGCAGAATATTGCGGAAAAGTCGTCGACTGGTACAAATCGCTCCAAAGGATTGCTTCTGGTTCTTCTATTTTTCATGACTATCAATTGGTCTTGGTAGATAGTATCCATTTTAGAAAAGCTAGCGATGCTTTTATCTTCTCCACTTTTGTAAGAAGTATCACACGTTGTACACATCTTGTCGGCGGCTCATTCCATTAATCAGCTAGAGTCGAAATGTCGAAGAGAGTGTTAGTGTACACCGCGATTTCTAAGTTGAGCGGTGTCAGATAAACATTGACGGAGGTCGATGTCGTCACAATAACGCTCGGTAAGAATCCTCAAACAGAGATATGGACCTGATCTCCCTAAAACATGTTGTCGACTTTAGTTTCGAGTTTTTTTTTATCGACTCCAGTACGCGGACCCTCTACTACATGTACTGAATGTTCTCCAATCGCAGAGGCATAAAATACTCCCCTAATTTAGATAATGCGACATAGTTGAGAAAACGTGACATGAGTGCTGCACTTGTATACATACGCTTTTCCAGCTTTTACCAATTTGTTGGTGTGGTATTTGAACCGACAGACTTCCGACAGGTCTAATTCGCGGTGCGCCTGATTCGATCGACAATTTCCCATCTGTACTACATCATCCCATTTAGCTCGTAAATTTGATCTCGATCGTAGATAATTGTCCTCACCACTTATATCAGAGATCAGAAGACGAGGTACCAAACTTGTTGTAGCATTCCATGGAGGATCAGTTGCTTGGTGTGGCAGCGCCGATGGATAATTTGAATCTGAATCTGAGTCATTTTTCGTGGGAACTATGGTTTGAGGACGGGGATGAAACTTCCGTGCGTACTCTTCATCAAAGTCGCTATGACTATTAGCCCAGCTCTTTATTGATGATGATGACTTAACATAAGCTTGGGTCTCGTCAATGGCTTCGTCATCACTGTCGTCCATGATCTCGCTTGAAGACGATGATGGAAGCGATGAGGTTGAGAGCGACCTCGTCTTGGCTAATGAGGTTGTGATCCAGAGTTCTGACTATATTTAGATAAAGGAAAAGGAATTAGTAACCCTCCACGGATCCGTTTCTAAGACGCTGCCAAAAAAATATACATAAACGAAATAAAATATTTCAGTCCTATATACTATATATAAACATTATAAATGTTGAATATAGTTGGCCTATATCAATGTATTTGATTTTGCATGTTTTTCCAGCGACTTATTACTTATAGTATTGAGATCTATTACACGCTTTTAGGCCGTAGTTACTGCGTAGTCACATCCCTTGCATTGCCATGTATGCTATTTAATCTGTTTTCTCAAGTGACGCGTACGCCTAAGTGTCGCGCTATGCTCAATAACTGGGATGGGGCCACCGGATCGCCTGACGCACATGGCTGAAGGGATGTTGGGTCCTCGCGTTCCTGCACGTGAAGGTGCCGTTGACTTGGGATATCACCAGGCTACTGTCGCCGTCGATGTCGAGGATGGTGCATCCACCGCGTGGCACCAAAGACCGATTCAGCAGGGGTCAGGGGTCTTCACCCTTCCATCGTGGAAGCCGGATCGCTTGTCAAGGCTTGTTGCAAGGTTTCACGCAATGTCTTTGGCCCCTTCCGAAGTGATAGCCGGATCGCTTGTCAAGGCTTGTGGCAAGGTTTTCACGCTACGTATTTGGCCCCAACGTGACGAAGTTTGTTTTAGTGTGTGTGTGTGGGGGGGGGACTTCTGCGGTGGCGGATACGAGCACCTGCCCAAGGTGCTGCGAGCCGTTTGCCTTAGCTCTGTGCCTGGTAAGTTCTTGGCGACCACACTCTGCTGGACCGCATCGTCCTGCGTTGCGTCGAGAGGCGCCATCGACTCGTTCAGTTATTGTGACACCCGCGCCGAAGGCGTACACGGAGTCACTATCTCGTCAGCGTTGTGCCAGCGTCATTAGCTGCGAAGCAATCAGCACATTGCAGAAGGGCTGACTTCACCAGGGGGAGCAGCTAAAGTCCTTTCGTCCTGATGACAGTGGACGGACGCTCGGCAAGATAGTTACAGCTTCCACTGCAGTATTGCTCGCTTAGTGCGGCTTCCGCAGTGCCAGCTATCGCCGCGGTGAGCTGTCTGGTATGTTGTGGGGCAGCCTCAGTCTGCGTTGTGGCAACACGGGTCGACGCTGCTGGTACGGCTTGCTGATTCAGCTTGGCGCACGCTTGTGCATGACAAACAAGAAAGGGAGACGCTTGATCAGCTGTGGCTACCGTTGCTGAGGCAGAAGCAGCGGCAGGTGCTGCTGGACTTGGTCCAACCTTGACAGGATTGGTGCATACCGTCCGTGGTCAGGGATGCCGAAAAATAAATTGGTGCTGCAATTATTGCAATAAGAAAGCACCAATTATCTATTGGAGACTTTCTGGAGAGGAAGATCAATTATTTATTTTCGCTCCCGTTGTAGTACCAATAATCTATTGGGCGGTGTTTAATTGGCCATACATTCTTTGATACTGGTGCCCTCGCTGTGTACCAATTTTGCCGCACCAATAATCTATTTTTTGAGCTGAGGAAGTTCAATAATCTATTTTGGTCTAGTCAGCTCTCTAATTCAATTATTTATTTTCTGCTTTGATTAGCAATAGATAAAAATGCAATATTCGGCATCCCTGCAGGTGGTGGCACGGCTGTGTGGACTTGCACACTGGCTGGGGGGGGGGGGGCACGAGTGGCGGGAGCAGCTTGGCTGACGGGGATTTGGTCTTATGCTGCGTCTGGTGGGGCTAGAGCGCGAGCGTACCACAGCTACAGCTGCGGCTAGTGCCGAATTCAGCTCATCAAGTACGGCGCGAACTGCATTCCCATCCGAGCAGGAGTACGGTGCTGAGCTCCGGTTTCGGGTAATGCGTGCGATGCTAGCATAGTATTGACCCAGTACAACCTATATGGTGAATACAGTTTTTCAGTCTAGACCGACCCTGTTCGTCGGGGTGGAGACTTAAATTCGGTTTTGTGCATTGTGTAAGGTTATGAGCATTGTGTAAGGTTATGACAGCACTGCGACGAGAAAAATGGCGACTACAGATCCATCCCATTCAAGTGCGGTGTTGACTTCGTTATGGTCCGTACGATCACCATGACAGCTACGATTTGGGTCCATGCCGAGACTACAGTACCAACAACAATACCACACCGTAGCAATGGTATTGTGATGCCTACCGACTTCGTTTAAAACACAGGTTTTGAGTTTGTTCACGCAGTGCTGCTATTAATTAAAGGGACACTAGATTTTTTAAACTGTACTCACCATACGAGGAGTTAGATTGTGCCGCTCGGTCCAAGAAACACTTGCCTAATATCTAACAGCTAACGGCAACCATCTTTTAAAAATGTTCGTATTGCAAATTCAAAAGTGAAATTGCCATTTTAGGGGGTGTTCTTATTTATAGAGACACCACTTAGAAGCTGTTCTATTTATCAATAGCACACCAATTTTTGAGAACTATTTGCGAGCCACCTTGTGGTGAGGCTTGACGGCCGGAGCCTGTTTCCGCTTGATCCACATGGCAATTTTAAACGAGCTTAGTATCTTACGGACGGTATGGGTCGTAGAACCTGGCCAATCGCCTCCGAAATACGTAGACGATAGTTTTTTACGGTAGCGAGTCGCACAACTTGTCGGATCAGGCGCTTGGTCGAGTTTGGTCGCCTTCCGAGTCGTTTGTGGAGTTTTGCACGATTAGGAGCTTTCAATACGTTGCAGACAGCGTTCGGACTTCGGCCAATCTCTCGTGCTACCCAGCGCTTGCTTTTTCCAACCTTAAAGTGCACTTTTACCCGTCCTATCTCCTCCTCAGACAGTTTCTTGCCTCTTGGCGTCGTGGAGGTGCCTGTGGATTCCGAGGAGACGAGAGAAAAACTACAAAAGTGAATATTTAAACTGTAAGTTGAGTTTACGCACTGATCAGTGGTGCACTGGCACTTATAAAACAGGAGTCATCACCAACTTTTTATTTTCTTCGTGTAACTGTCAACTTGATATGCTAGCACTATAAAGAGGAGCTTGGCACCAATCGAGCGGAGCAAAAACTAAGGCCATGCATCCAGCATTACGACGAGAACGCTTCTGAAAGAGCTCATTCGACTTGTAATGCTTATCTTATTGAAGTGGGTACGTACAGCTTGTAGTCCTTAAAAGACGAAAATGATTAGGCCAGTCAAAATAGCAAACCATGAAGCAATAACAAAGATACTAAAACAAATAGCGTAAGATCCAACAAGGTTCTAATTAGCCTCTATCACTCGTTCTACGCAGTACTTTTCAAGCCGCCGGCCTATACCTCGAGAACGTGCTGGATAATAAGGACGACGCTCTACAGAAACAGAAGATCAATGCC
>NW_003303725.1:888262-889746 GCF_000142945.1 Phytophthora infestans T30-4 | reverse complement strand
ACAGGACGGCCCTCGTGGATTCCGGGAGGGAGGAATGTAAAGTTTGTAGCTTTATGCAAAATTTCAGCCAAGCAAAACGAATAGTCGTTTAAGTATCCCGGTGTCCCTAAAGATAAAATCACCCCCTGAAATAACAATTTCACTTTAGATTTTGCAATACGTACATTTTTTAAAAGATGGTTGCCGTTAGTTTTTATGCAGTAGGCAAGTGGTTCTTTGACCGAGCGGCACAATCTAGCTCCTCGTATTGTGAGTATAGTTTGAAAAATCAAGTGTCCCTTTAATTAATAGCAGTACTGTACGCTATAATACATAGTGTTAAGTGAAAAAGTATTATACATATATTTATTATGCGGAACACAAATGAAACGTTTGGCGGGACCCCGGGGTCCCACCGGGACCCCGGTATCCCCATCTGAAACCGGCTATCAATTTTAGTTGATTTGAAATTAGTATGACTGAACTTGAAGTACCTATTCTTTCTGTTGTGTGTGTGACTTGAAGAACTGCAAGATGGAAGGTTGGTTACTGCGTGGCTTTACGGAAGTGCTTGTCTTCTTATTCAACTTCTTCTTCTTGTTGCTACTGTTGGTGTCACTGGACGTGGCCTTGACATTCTGTAATGACTCTGGTACGTTTGGATAATAGTGCAATGGCTGAGAGAAGTATTTAGCTGATAGTGATTTTAACTTGCTCGCTGATAGCAACTTGACAGGGTGGCGAAGGAGTCGCATGGATGAAAGAGACGCTTCAAAAATTGTCTTGACCGTGGGGCCGAATAGATCCGCCAGAACAGCTTTTCGAACAGCTTCAATGTTTCCAGGGGCAACCATCGAGAAAGAAATAGAGTTTTCATCCGACGTTCCTGCTGTACTACGAGCAGTACAAACTCCACAATCAATCTCAAAAAGGTAGTTTGAG
Organism: Phytophthora infestans T30-4; assembly: GCF_000142945.1. Taxonomy (NCBI): domain Eukaryota; phylum Oomycota; class Peronosporomycetes; order Peronosporales; family Peronosporaceae; genus Phytophthora; species Phytophthora infestans. Next base: position 888,825 of record NW_003303725.1, on the reverse strand, counting down.
GTGTAAACCCCAGGCGGTGGGATAAAGTATTTGCTCAACAACTCGTTTTAGCCCACATAGAATGATCGATTGGCATCAGTGTGATCTAAAAACACACCCTGTACACTTTTCACCTTGTTCACCTCTTTAATCAATTCTTTTGGTGTATATAAGTTCAATCCTCGAGTTGCCCGTCGACACCAAGCAATAACGCGGTCCGCAATATTGTGAGAGTGTCCAGGTAGTAAATAACAAACTTGTAGGGAAATATCACCGAAAGAAATGAAAAAAACATTAAAACTGCTTTCGATTTGTTCTGCCCCACACAATTGTCCAATATACTGAAGCTCACTTCAGGAGGTGCTACCTCGTTGTGCTTAGCTCGTGATATAATTGAAAGATGGTAGTTCAAGCGTAAGCTACATAGCGCATTAGCATCTTTTCCTTGCGCTCGTTCGTCATAGAAATACACGTTGTTGACACCATTGCTGATGTCTGCCACTACAAAGTTCTGCAAAATGAGATTGCTGGTGAAAATAATTCCGCCGAAGGGCGAACATGACCATAGTATGGGCATGGATATT